>NC_056746.1:1096395099-1096477599 GCF_019279795.1 Protopterus annectens | reverse complement strand
ATGTCTGTATGAAAGCAGTGAGAGCAAGGCCCTGCTGTGATAAATGAGAATTACTGAGAGGTGCGGCACTAAGAAGCTGATGCTATAGCTGGCAGGGTAAATAGGATTCATCTGTGCAGTGCTCCATTTATGCATGAATCTACTAATATGATCCAAAGCAGACAGATTTATTAGAATACTGGATGTCCTCTCTTTTCAGATGCCAGCTATAAATGTGCATTTTGAAGCATCATTTTAGTTTAAAGCAATGATACACAATAATGGTAAAAATACAGGCATTAGCACAAATATTTAACATGCATTAAAACATGCCATAACTTGTCCCAAATGGTTGTGCTTAACAGTGATAATTTAGTGAAATCGTAGATTCAAAACACGACTTTAATACTATAACACTGCATTAGACAAAGCAATTCAGTGTATACAGGTAGCCAGTATATGTGTCCTTAACCTGATATGAAACAATTTAAAAATAACGTAAGCCATTCCAAAAGTATTACATTGCCTCTCATCGATTTAATTCCTGATCAGCAGTGCATGGCATCTTCCGCAGCTAAATCTCCCCAAACATATCACAAAGATGCTGCCTCAGATGCAAAGACTCAGGCAAAGATTTCTCCCAAAGTCGTGTTTTATATGGACACCTATGCCCACCCCATGCCACCCCCACCCCATATACACACGTTTCTCCTGCTTCTTAACACAAATCAGCTTGGAGGTTTACTTTTCTCAGGGAGAAAAAAAACAAGTGTCTGTATCTCTCTCTCACACACACACACACACACACACACACACACACACACGTTATTTGCCTTACTCCCTTCAGAAAATGCTTGGGGAAAGTATTGCTTTCAAAACATACTGCAGGAATTAGAATGTTTCAAGCAACTATGTTGATTTCAGGAGCCTGACTGGCTTGTACTGCATGGCAGCCCAACCCACTTTAGCTGAAATGAAACTTAATTATGTTTCAAGACTTTTTAATGGTACCATGGTTTATGCAAAATTAAGGCAGAACGACAAAAATCAATTTATACAATTATCAGCCTCATAAATAATTTCTAAAGGACCTACAGTTAGGTACCTATTTTTTTCTTAAATGTGTACTATATATTTGCAATACTAATATGACATCTGACAGCGTACATTTCCACAATGAAAAAGTCTGTAACTGTACTGACATTTATGTCAGGAAAAAAAGGCATTTCAAGAGGAAAACATCCATGTTCATATCATCTCAAAACATCCTGAGAATTATACAGATTTCCCATACAAAGTTTACAAACATTTCTGAAATTAGTAGCAAAAACAATACAGCACTCAGTGAAGTTTTGCAATATTACCAAGTCAAATCAAAAATACTAGACACAAGCACATCTTCTGCTTCACCTACCCTCAGTATGTGTAGTTACTTTTGAGTCCAGAAAAATGTCTTCACATAGCAAATAGGAAGCACAGTTATGATGGTTCAGTACACTAAAAAAATACATTTCCTAAGTGAGTAAGCCCACAGGACAAAAAACTACCCCTTTTATAGGACAATGTAGGAGCAATGCCTGGTTATCTAACTTACTCACAGTAACCCAGCAGGAAACCGAAGGCTGTTTGAATCAAACCAAGGACATCTGTAGGTTCTAATCCTATCAGCACACAATTTTATACCTCTGTGCCAACTTCCAGACAATATAAATCAGTGTCGGACACTAATCTATCTCCTTTCCACATACCACGAGAAATTAGTTAAAAAAAAAGACTTGCCTAATACTGCTTTCAAAATCATCAAAATAAATGAAGGTTATTGTGTACTCTTGCTGGACAAAATGAACTACAAATTTCCACTGGATATTTATTATTAACTGTGTTAAATCTACAATGCATAATCAGTGAGCTGCCTATATCAAAAACTGAAGCACTGTTCTCTATCAATTTGAAATAATACAGTTAACAGAAATCCTCATCTCACGGCTATGGTCTGAAATTATCCCCAAATCATTCTGCTCAGTAAAGGGTAGCCTGTCTGCTCTGTGACATCTGAATCAGAAAGCGGAAGATCAGACATGAGCTGCTATGTGAGTCAGACTGTCCTGGGAAAACTGAAAACTGACAAGATATAAAGCAATGCACATGGTAAGCTCTTTGAGATGGATATACCTTCAATGGATATTCTGTTACAGCTTCAGCATTCTAATGTTTTCATGAATCAGCAAGCTAAATTGGGGAGATTTAGTGAACACGCTACTTCTGCACTTGCCCCCCGACCACCCAATTTCATTATCAACTTTTGTGCCATGGCCCTATGAAAACCATTAATGTTCTGCACTCGTTTGCTGCAAAGATGTTTGGAAACTGGTCCTCATGCCCTTTTCCCCTCACAGAGAATGAATAGCATAGCAACAGTTGTGGGACATAATTGCCAGGGATAACAGTGGAGTTGTTAATGACTTTCAGCTTTCTTTCCTGACATCCCTATAAGCCATACAGGAAGAAAATTGCAGGTATATCACTGTAACAGCTGCTTGGGGCCATGACAGGATGACATCATTGTAACAGAAATCGAGCCACTCCTCACCCTGAAGAAAGATGTTATCAAGCCATACTTCACCCCTCCTCCACTGAGCGGCAGCACGATCTGCTCTCAGGCCTGACACTGTCATTACAGGGGATAAAGAAAACCGAATGCTGTTCACTTCCTCTTATAACACTTCTTAGTAACGTGGTTTTGGGTCCTATATGCAAACAGAATGAAGAAGCCACCATTTTTGTCGCCAAATGGCAATGAAATGTACACTTACGATTCTGGACCATTTACATCTGTCTACATAAATATGTGAGCATTCTGGTTTAAACTTTTAAATTCATGGACCAAAGACAGTTTTACCAGTTTGTAAATATGTTGTCATTTAACTCAGTTCTGACTTTGTCAAAAAAGTCTGAAGTGTATTTTCAACTATTACTATTATTATCATTATTAATACTATTGGTAGAAGAAGTAGTATAAATTACTATTACTATTATTATCATTATTAATACTACTGATAGAAGTAGTAGTAGTATAAATTACTATTACTATTATTATCATTATTAATACTACCGGTAGAAGTAGTAGTAGTATAAATTAATATTATTATCATTAATACTACTGGTAGAAGTAGTAGTAGTAGTAGTATAAATTACTATTACTATTATTATCATTATTAATACTACCGGTAGAAGTAGTAGTAGTATAAATTAATATTATTAGCATTATTAATACTATTGGTAGAAGAAGTAGTAGTATAAATTACTATTATTATCATTATTAATACTATTGGTAGAAGTAGGAGTAGTATAAATGTTATTACAATGTTCTACTATGAGAAGCTGTCTTCCTGAAAGCAGACGTTCTAAAAGAACAAAAAAATGCCCAAAATCAAAAAGGGCAAAAACCTACTTTTTTTTTTTTTTTTTTTTGCGCTATGGGGAGGGCAAGCCCTCCCCACCAAAAGTATGTATGTATATGTATATATATATATATATATATATATATATACACACACACACACACATATATATATATATATATATATATATATATATATATATACACACACACACACACACACGTATATATATATATATATATATATATATATATATATATATATATATATATATATATATTTACCAACTCTGCAGTCACACCAACTTTAAGAAGGTAGAAATCTCCCTAAAAAGTGAATTATTTCTGATACACAATTAGAAATTGCACTGGCAATGAATACCTATGGGAAAATTTTTATTTTTATTTTTTATTTTACATTTGTTTACCGGGAAGGTCCGACTGGAACAAGGTCCATTTACAGTAGAGGCCCGGGGAGAAAAGTTCCATAATAACACAAATACAACAAATAACAAAAAATTTCTGTACAGTGGCATATATACAATCAAGGAGATTCATTCGGCATTTTATCTTATTTTTACTTTACATTTGTTGACCGGGCTAGTCCAACTGGATACATGTCCATTTTCAGAGGAGCCCCGGGGAGAAAAGCTCCAGTAACGTCATACTAAATAATAAACACACTGTAAACATACAGAAACATCTAATATAAAATGTGAAAATAGTTTAAAAAAGACTAAAAAAAGTAGAAAGATTTGAGAAAGGCACTTAGAGTATTACAGCATCAGATAAAGTAAAATTTAGAAAAATGACTGTATAAAAAGTGACTAGTACAATCAAGCATGGTGAGTAGTACTCAGGAGTGACAGAGTTAGGAATTAAGAAGGAAAGGTTAGTTTAAAAATCAAATAAATACAGAAACAAACGTTTAGTCAGGGTTGTTGCAAGAGCATAGCCAGTGGTTAGAGAGGAAAAGTTTTAGGTTAGTTTTAAATAGTGGGAGTGAGGTTAGGGTTGTAAGGTCTTGTGGAAGGAGATTCCATATTTTGCCAACTGAATTAGAGAATATGGTGTCTCCTGCTAAGTTATTTGATAAGGAAGTATGAATCAGCATTCTATTAGAGAAGTGTAGATTCCTCAGGTTATTGTATGGTCTTATGAGGGTAGAGAGCACTGGAGTGTTGTCGGGATGGTATAGGGCTTTGTGGGTGATTGTAAGTTGGTTAAATTGTATTAGGTGAGGTAATTCAAGCCAGCCTAGTTGTTTAAGATTCAGACAGTGATGAGTCCTGTATGGAGAGTTTGTAGCAAATCTGGCAATATTGTTATATGATGTAGCTAGTTTGTTAAGATTATGCTTAGAAAGATTGGTGTATATGGGGGAAGCATATAATAGGGTAGAGATTAAGTGGGTTCTAGCTATTGTGGTTCTGGCTTCTGGTGTCAGGAAAGATTTGATTCTATAGAGAGATCTGAGTTTTCTGTTAGTAGATTTTATTGTTGTGTTTATGTGAGTGTCAAATTTTAGTTGATTGTCAATTGTAATTCCTAGGAGTTTGGTGGTGGGGTCTGGAGAGATAAGGGTACCATTGCTGGATGTGAGTGTGAAATGAAGAGAGGGAGACAAGTGAGTGGGTGTAAAGAGCAAAAGTTTGTTTTTTTGGGGTTAAGGAGGAGACAGTGGTTAGAGAACCATTGCTCTATAGTGGTGAAAGCTTTTTGTGTGAATAAATGAAGTTCAGTTTGGGATGAGCCAGAACAAATGATGGTTGTGTCATCTGCATATTGAATGCAGGTTGAATGTGGAGTAGTGAGATGAAGGTCATTTATGAAAATGGAAAACAGTAGTGGACCTAAAATAGAGCCCTGTGGGACACCTATGGAGGTGGGGAGGAGGTCTGAAAGATGGTTTTGCCAGAGAATGAGAAGTTATGTACCTACCATAACATTCCATGTTAGTTGTCTTCTCTCACCTTCTTTCTTGCTGGATGGGTTCGGAGCCGATCCTCGGCTCCGACTCGGCCACTTACTAAAGCTCGAGAGCTTATTTTACCGGCTCAAGGCAACCCTATATCCCATGATGCTAGGCAATAACTCCCCAGATCTCGTTTGGAAGCTGAAAAACCTAGCATAGGCCAATAAAACAAAATCCTCCAACTGGAAGGAGGAGGAAGAGGGATAAAACCCCCCAAAGATAATTATCTGCACTATATATATCCTAGGAAACCTAGATGGTGAACAAGGGAATAAAAGGACTCTTCAAGGAAGGGAAGATCTTCTCGGTCTGTCCAGGCTAGGGGGATGGTGGGTGGGACGCAAGAAAGAAGGCGAGAGAAGACAACTAACATGGAACGTTATGGTAGGTACATAACTTCTCAATGTTAAGTTGTCAATCTCGCCTTCATTCTTGCTGGATGGGACCGCGTCCCTAGCACCTTCATCCTGGGTGGCTCATTGGAACAGACTCTTAAGAATGGTGGAACCAAATGTTGCTCTGTCTCTGGAGGCCATGTCCAATTTGTAATGCGAAACACAGGTATGAGGAGAGGCCCATGTGGCTGCCGCACAGATGTTGTCTATTGGTAGTCTAGCTTGAAAAGCTGTAGATGTAGCTAGTGCTCTAGTTGAATGGGCTTTTGGCTTAGAAGTTAATTCCCTGCCTCTGAGTTGATAAATAGATGTGATCACAGAAGACAGCCACCTAGATAGGGTTACCTCAGAAACAGGAAGGCCTTTCTTATTTTCTCCGTATGATAAAAACAGTTGATCAGACTTCCTTATTTGTTTGGTTCTATCCAAATAGTATCGGAGCTGGCAGTGAACATCTAGATAATGTAGCTTTTGCTCCGCTCTATTAGTACAGTTCGGGAAAAAAACTGGGAGATGAATTGATTGATTTAAATTTGTCTGCGAAGCCACCTTGGGTAAGAAGGATGGATTAGTCCTTAGAGAAACTCTGTCTTTATGAAAGATTAAGTAGGGAGGACAAATGCAGAGGGCGTGAAGCTCAGATACTCTCCTAGCAGAAGTAATGGCGACTAGGAAGAGTGTTTTCCAGGAAAGAAATTTCAATGAACAGGAAACCGCAGGTTCAAAGGGGGGGGGGGGAATCAAGGATGTTAAGACTAAATTAAGATCCCACTGAGGTGGAGGGTCTTTGATCGGAGGCTTAAGTAAATATACACCTTTAAGGAAAGCTTTGCAAAGCTTACTGGACATGATGTTGTGGTCCGATAAGCCTGTATGAAAATTCGATATGGCTGCCAAATGAACCTTTACTGTAGAGGCAGAAGACCCTGAATGAAAAATTTCAGCTAGGAAGTCTAAGACCGAATGAATTGGGGCAGTAAAGGGATCTATATTCCTTGCCTTTGCCCAGAAGGAGAAACGTTTCCATTTACTAGTGTAAATCCTTCTGGTAGAAGATTTAACGGAAGCTACTATGATATCCCGGATGGGATTAGAAATCATAGGAAGCCTGGCTAAGGACGGAAGTGGAGCAACCAAGCAGTGAGGTTGAGAGAATGTAGGGATTGGTGCAGCTGCCCCGACTGATGGATCAACAGATCTGGAGCTGGGTCCAGATGCCAAGGCTGTACCAAAAGATAATGATGTAGGAACGGAAACCATATCTTTCGAGGCCAATAAGGGGCAATGAGAATCAACTTGGCTCTCAAGGCGGTTGCTTTCTGAATTACTTGTGGGATTAGAGGAAAGGGTGGAAAGGCATAGAGAAGTCCCCGAGGCCAATCTTGGACTAGAGCGTCTCTGAAGGGATGGCCTGGAAGGGGGAAGAGGGTGAAGAAGTCGGGGCATTTGCTGTTTTGGGGTGTAGCAAAAAGATCGCAGCAAGGAAGGCCCCACTTCTGAAAAATCTCTTCCGCTACCAATTGTTTGAGAGACCACTCGTGTGGCATGAGTATAGCTCTGCTCAACCTGTCCGCTATGGTGTTGGACTTCCCGGGGATATGTGTTGCTATCAGAAACCGCTGAGAGGAGATCGCCCATTGCCAAAGTCTGAGTGCCTCTCGACACAGGGGATAGGACTTGGTTCCGCCTTGCTTGTTGATATACCACACTACGGACATATTGTCCGTTTGGATTGCAATAGTTCCTAGGGGAAGAGAGTCATGGAGGGCTTGCAACATTAAAAGCACTGCTCTCATCTCTAGGACATTTATGTGCAGGTGGCGTTCGAAAGGTTGCCAAGTGCCATGGACCATCCTGCCCTGAAAATGCCCCCCCCACCCGATCAGGGAGGCGTCCGATGTCACTGTGGCGACCGGGCGAGGAGGAACAAAGGGTCTGCCTTGATGGACTTGAGGGGACAATATCCGCCAGGACAGATGATTTTTGCAAGTTGGAGTTATGATCTTGTGGTGCATGGGGAGTTGCTGAAAAGACCATTGGGTGAAAAGCATCCACTGTAGAAGACGCATGTAAAAACGTGCAAGGGGAAGAAGTGTTATGGCGGCCGCCATAAGACCCAATACTTTCAGGACATACCTGGCCTGAATTTTGTCGCTCTGAAGAAGAACATGGACATGGTTTTGAATATCTAAGACCCTTTGATCTGTTAACTTTGCTGAAAGTTGTACGGTGTTCAAGTTTGCGCCTATAAAGGTAATAGACTGACAAGGCGACAAGGCAGACCTGGTCAAATTTATAGAGATTCCTAGCCCTCTGCAAATGTGAATGGTGTAAGCTCTGGCTTGGAGAAGTTGATGCCTGGTGGTGGCAGTGAGGAGCCAGTCGTCTAGATATGGAAACACCTGGAATCCTTGCCGTCTCAGGTGAGCCGTAACCTGCCATACATTTGGTAAACACTCTGGGGCTGTAGTGAGACCAAAGGGCAGGGCTCTGAACTGGTAGTGACTGGCCCCAGCCGAGCGGAGAAACCTTCTGGAGCGCCTGTGAATTTTGATGTGATAGTACACATCCTGAAGGTCCACGGAGCACATCCAATTGTCCTTGCCCAGAAAGGGCAGAATGGACTGTAGCATGACCATCGGGAATCTTGTTCTCTTTACAAACTTGTTTAGTTTGCTGAGATCTAATATTGGTCTCCAGTCCCCTGTCTTTTTCGGTACCAAAAAGAACCTTGAGTAGATTCCGGATCCTAGTTGGTCTGCTGGGACTGGCTGGATGGCTCTTTTTGCTAGCCGTTTTGATATTTCTGATACTGCTAGTTCCCTTAGACTGGGTGGAACGTCTGGAAGGGTTCCCTTTTGAATTGGGGTTTGGATAAAGAGAATTTTGTAACCTTCGGATATGATCGACTGTACCCATTTGTCTTGAGTAAGGGAAAGCCAGGCTATTGGGTACAGCGACAATCTTCCCCAGACTGCCTCCGAAGGTGGACAATCGGGCAACATCTCAGGGATGCTGGAAGGGTTTGTCAGAGAGGCTCCCTGCTACCCTGGTTCTGCGGACCCCCTCTGCCCCTAGGGCGGAGTCTGTTGTTGTTACTCCCTCTGCCTCTGGGGGTAAACTGACCTCTTGTGTCAGGCGTGACTCCTTGAGATTTGCGGAACCACATTTTCCCACCCTTCTGACCCTTAGGGTATGGTTTTGAAGGGGTGGAGAAACGGACTCCTACGGCAGAAAGAGTCTTGCCATCTTGTTCGCATCTGGTCAAGGTGTCTTTCACTTGAGGTCCGAACAAAGCCGAACCATCAAAAGGGGAATTTGTGAAGGACGCCTTGAAAGGGTCCGCGAAATTACACAGCCGCATCCAGGCGTGACGCCTTAAGGCCACTCCTGTGCCCGTGGCCCTACTCACTCCATCGGCTGCATATTAAATTAGACGCATGGAGGAGTTAACAATCGAGTTCAGGGTTCCAAGCTGTGAGTTTATTTTATCCTGGGACCCAGCAGCTGATGGATCCTGTAAGACTTCTCCCAACTCTTTGAGAATATCTCTCTGAAGGCGGGTGAAGTGACAAGTAATTCAGCGACCGCATGGCAAAGGTCGCTGAAGAAAACATCCGCTTACCGTACCTATCCATGGTCCTAGAATCCTTATTAGGAGGATGGACAGGTACTGAAGGATCAGCTAGTTCCTTCTTGG
This sequence comes from Protopterus annectens, assembly GCF_019279795.1. NCBI lineage: Eukaryota > Metazoa > Chordata > Ceratodontiformes > Protopteridae > Protopterus > Protopterus annectens. The sequence goes on along the minus strand of NC_056746.1, from coordinate 1,096,468,150 downwards.
TGGCTGCAGCCACCACCATGGCATCCGCCGGTACACCTTTTGTTGGGAATTGCTTGTCAACTGGTGCTGTGATGAATTTAGATGGCCTCCGAGGGGTGGGTTCCACCGAATCCGGGGCTGATCACGCCTTCCGAGCCACTACTTCCATAAGGGGGTCGAAAGGCGGAGACACCCAGGCGGTGGAGGGTCAAGAACCAAATGCCTCCAGGTACACCGACTCGTCCTCGGAAGGATTAAGGGAAGACCAGTTCCCCCTATGCTTTAGGATTTCTAGGATGTCTGAGAAAGAGACATCCTCAGAGGGGGACTTTGGGGATCCCTCCGACTCATCCAAGTCGGTGTCAGATGTAATGGACTCAGGGGAGTCCACATGCTTCCTCTTACATGTCCTCTTACGCGGAGGCTCCGCTGACAGGTCAGGAGAAGCCTCGGAAGAGGACGAAATTCCCAGTGGGGATACCTGAGGCGTTGGATCTCTGGGTCCGGGAGCAAGAGAGTGGGAAGAGACATCAGCAGGCACTGTAGTGGGAGGAGCTGATGGAGCTGACCGTTGACTATGCCCTGGGGCTAGTACGCTCCTCATCACCTCGAAGGCTCTCCTATCAGAAAGGCCAGAGGGCCCCCGCTCCGAAGAGGTAGGAAGCCCAGGCCGCACCGACAGGGAAGGCTCCGAGGACGATGTCGGGGCCAAGCTCACCAGCGCCGACGCTCCGAGAGGGAGAATGGGGTCAGACAATGGTCCGATGCCACTCGCCCCCTCGGAGCCGACGAGAGAGATCAGGCACCTGGATCCGTCCAATGAAGGTATCAAGGAGGAGATCAAAGCGGAAGACGAAGGAGCCGAAGGGGGAGGTATCGGCTCTGACGCCACAACAGTCACGGCTCCGAGGAGCTCCGGCTCTGAAATCTGAGGGAGAGTTGAAGGAGGAAAATTAGGTGGAGTTGTAAAAGCTACCGTCTGATAAGACGGGCTAGAGATCATCTGGGCCAATGCCTGAGACTTTAACAGCCTACGTACCACTCTCTCAAGGTCGTGATCTGAAAGTCTGGACGACCAAGAAGATCGGCTCCGATGGCTCCGCTCCGAGAGCAGGTGAGATCTCGGAGCCGAATGGATGGACTCCAATGAAGGGGATCTTGACCTCTTCTTAGATGGAGCCAACGGAGCCGACAGTGAAAGCATGGGCTCAGAGGTATCGGCGCAGAGTGGTGCCGAGACCGGAACCTGTGACTGAAAGGGATCGGCTCCCGTCGCAGCCGATCTAGGCACAGACAAGGAGCCAGCAGCCGAAGGCTTAGTACTTGGAGCCGACGGTTTTGCTGGTTTCGAGGGCCTCCCCGACTCAGACTTAGTCGGGGAGCCCTCGGGCTTTAACAAGCCCCTCAGTCTTGGACTGAATGCATGACATACAGAACAAGAGTCCTGCAGGTGCAGGGGTCCCAGGCAGTAAACACAAGACGTGTGACCGTCTGTCAGAGACATTTTCTGACAGCACGAGTCACACTTCTTAAAGCCTGAGACCTTAGTTTCCTTTGGTTCATTCGACATAACAGTATTGAGGGTTCACAAAGGAAAGAGAAAAACACAAACACACACACACACTCTCAGAAAACTATAAAATAACAATAAAAATGTTAATAGGGATACTGACACACCCAAACACTCCACAGGATCCCTAAGAAAAAATTAGGAAAGGGGCAGGCTTAAGGCCTAACCTAAATGTGGAGGGGGAGGGATATAAGGGATAAAAAGGGAAGGTATAAAAACAGTAACAGAGTTAAAGGTAGTTGCTAACTATTGAAAAAAGGACAACTGGTGAAAAATTAACTCAAAAGGGTGACTGAACACTATATGTATAAAGACTTACCAGGAGCCGGTAAAAATACGCACCTCGCAAGTGAAAGTGGCAAACGAGATCTGGGGAGTTATCGCCTAGCATCATGGGATATAGGGTTGCCTCGAGCCGGTAAAATAAGCTCTCGAGCTTTAGTAAGTGGCCGAGTCGGAGCCGAGGATCGGCTCCGAACCCATCCAGCAAGAATGAAGGTGAGATTGACAACTTAACATCTGCTTGTTTTCGGTTTTCCAGATAAGATGTAAACCAGTTTACAGCAGGATTGTCAAGAGAGAGGGACTTCAAACGGTGGAGGAGGAGTTGATGATTGACCATGTCAAAGGCTTTAGACAGGTCTACAAAGAATGCTGAAGAAAGAATATTTTCGTTGCGGTTTTTGTTGATACAGTTAGTAAAGGATAGCAAGGCTGTGGTAGTACTGTGGAATGGCCGAAAACCATGTTGACAGTTAGCTAGGAGATTATGGCGGAGTAGGTGGTTTAGTAATTGTTTGTGGATGCATTTCTCCATTATTTTTGCGAGTGGAGATAGTAAAGCTATGGGGCGAAAGTTGGAAAACTCAATGGAGTCACCACCTTTATAAAGAGGAATAATGTGTGAAATTTTCCAGATAGATGGGATAGTGCCTTCTTCTATGGTTCTGTTGATCAGTATGGAGATGGGGTAGGCAATGGCTTTGGCACCTATTTGGAGGTATTCTGCTGGTGTGGGGGTAGTAGGTTTTAATTTTTGAAGCAAGGAAGAGATATAGGAGGTGGGTATAGGTTCGAGGTGGAAGGGGGGAGGAATGGAGCTTGGAGTAGGTAATTTGGAGGTATCAGGGTTTTGTTGATTTGCTAGATTTAGTATAGCAGAAGTAAAGAAAGTATTAAAGGCATTAGCTGTTTGTATTGGGCAGTCAGGGTTAGAACCTAGTGGATTTGGCGTGGCTACTTTGCCAGGGGATAATAGTGTGTTAATAGCTGTCCAGAATTTTTGTGGTTGTTGAAGGGATGATTGTTGTAGTTGTGTATAAAAGTTATTTTTATCTTGAAGAATAGCTTTTTCTGTCATGTTTCTTTGTTGTCTAAAAGTTTGGTGATCAGTTGTATTCTTTGTGGTACGCCATTTTGCCCAATGGCATTATGCCATTTGTCTTATTTTTTTCACTTGGGCTACTGACACTCAAGCAATTACAGCTCAAATGTGTAAGACAGCCTTATTAATTATTATTATTATTATTATTATTATTATTATTATTATTATTAATACTACTTTTTTCCACTTCTGTATTATTATGATTAGTTTTGTATTAGTATTTTCTTTAGCTAGGAGATACAAAGGAAATAAAGAGGACATGAAATATTAAAGGACACCTATGTGCCAAGCATACATTTTCCCCATTCCTCTGAATATTCTTCAGTACAGAATGAATTTTGAAATGCCAAATATAAATAACACAAGACTTGGCAGTTTGCTTGTATGGCATTTATATGCTGTTAAGATTCATCAGAGCACACCACGTTAGGTTTGCATGAAATCTCAGATTATTTTTTTACAGCCAATTGTCTCACTGGTTCCTCTTTCAAAATACAAACCAATTTCAGAATTCTGCATTAGGAAAAGGCCACACAGCAAAACATGTACAGCCTTGCCTCAATTCTCTCCCTTTGCAAGACATAAATACTAATGAGTGATTGGCAATATAGGCTTGCCCAAATTTTTGCTGCAGTAATCATAAAACTTATTTGTTGCATAAAAGAATTCCCGGAATACTGACAAGTCTGCTCTGCTGATGTAAACTGTCAACCACAGCTAAGTAGGCAACTCAGCCATGAAACAGAAAGTCATGTAACTTTGTACGACTGCCTGACTGAGCAGGAAGGTGTATCCATTGATCCGGATTCTTATTCTCTGCAGCTGAAAATAAGAGAAGACAACATGCAATGTATGAAGTCCCTGAAAAACACATACAGACACTTACTGCACATATTATCAACAAAGCAATAATTCACTATCACTGTAAGTGAATGTGGAAAAAATCCTGAAGGAAAATAAATGGTAATAAAATGTCATATTTTACTAGACACAGAGTGCCTTCAGGAAAGGAGTCTTTAACTGGAAAACAAAATCATGTCAGCACAAAAGCCTCCATTTGCCTATTTTGGGATTGACCAAGTTATACAATTTCACATAGAGTGACGCAAGGGCATTAGTTCTATACAGAAAAAGAAAAAATATATATTATATATACATTATATATATATATATTATATATATATATATATATATATATATATATATATATATATATATATATATATATATATATATATATATATATATATATATATATATATTATATATAGATATATATATATTATATATTATATATATAGATATATATTATATATATAGATATATATATATATATATATATATATATATATTATATATATATAGATATATATAAATTATATATATATAGATATATATAAATTATATATATATAGATATATATATATATATTATATATATATATATATATATATAGATATAGATATATATATATATTATATATATAGATATATATATATATATATATATATATATATATATATATTATATATATAGATATATATGCTTAAAATGTATTATATATTATAAATGTCTTATATAATAGCACACTTAACATCATAACTAACCCTATACAACCACCCCAGGTCTCTAATGCTGAAATACTAGCTCTAAAAATTCTACTAAATAATCATAAGGGCATTAACCTAATTGTCACCTATATTCCCCCTGGGAACAATGTAGAAACACTAGAGGTCATTCTACATTGGATAGCCAACAACTACCCTCAAGAAACCATTGTCCTGGGCGATGTTAATATTGACTGGAACCAATGCACAGCACAGTCCAACCCCATCCCTGTTAACCTACATGGATTCTCTCAGATAATATCATCTACCACACGTACAGGTAACAATAACCAAAAGAGAGTATACTAGACTGGATACTCACCAACAGTCATCCCCAGAACTATATGTCTGGAACTCTCCTAATGATCTTAGTGATCACCTGCTCACATACATCATGAAAGACAAAATTAATTGTACAAGCTTACCTATTTATAGGTCTATCATATCCAAGAAAAACTTTGACCCAACTAAATTTCAACTTGAACTCAAATCATGTAACTGGACAAAACTAAAGTTCCTTCCCTTGATGAGGCAGTGTCATCATTTAACAATTCATTCCTTACTATACTTGACTCGCATGCCCCTAAACGCTCAATAAGAATTAAAACTCAACTAGCACCCTGGCTAACAACAGACACCAAAACCAAAATAACAACTAGAGACAAAGCGTGGGATAAATGGCACTACCAAACTACCCCTAGATCGTATCAAATTCCAACAACTTAGAAATGAGACTAAAAAGCCATCATACTAGATAAGAAAAATTACTTCTACAATCTGCAACATAAACATCAGAATAACCCTCAAAAGTACTGGGCAGGCATAAATAAACTTCTCCAACCAGGCAAATCCACTACTCCGACCCCAGGAACATTATCTGACAAGAGCCAAGAAGATATAGCCAATTCATTCAATACTTTCTTCACAGAAACCATCCAGTCATTAGCTAACCAACTTTCTCCTCCCCACACTTCTATAAACACTATACCCGACTCACCACTCTCTTTTAACTTCCAGCCAGTGTCCACATCCTTTATCAGATCCCTTTGAAAAACTGAAGCCAACCACCCTTTCAGTCGATCTTCTTCCGCTGAATACCTGCAAATTGCTGCAGATGTCGAGCCTACCCTATCTCAATCCTAATTAACAGAACCATAACTGAGGCCTCAATCCCTCAATTTGGAAAATATCCTATGTTATTCCACTCCACAAAGGACGTTCATCCACAGAACTATCCAACTATAGACCTATAGCCATACTATCACCACTTGCCAAAATTATGGAAAAGTGCATGCACAACCAACTAATGCTCTATCTAACCCAAAATAAACTACTCACAGACTCTCAACATGGATTCAGACCCCATCATAGTACAACCACTGCCCTCCTCTTTTACTGAAAACATTAATCTTAACCGAATAATAAAAATATCCTCCGCTCTCTTTCTGGACCTATCGAAGCCTTCGATATGGTAAACCATCAGTTACTTCTATATACTTTAAAACCCTGTATCTAGATACTCCAGCCCTTGACTGGTTTCAAGCTTACCTCACTGGGAGACAACAAGCAGTAATGTGGCAAAACAAGCTCTCCTGCCTACTACCAAATACTATAGGAGTTCCTCAAGGTTCCATATTAGGACCTCTCCTCTTTTCAGTCTTCATAAACGACATCCAAACAGTCATCCCTGAAGCCACCTGAATTCAATATGCAGATGACTCGACTATAATATGTTCCAATGCCTCTCTTGCAAATCTACTAACTACCACCCAACATAGCTTCACCAAAGTCGAAAACTGGCTTGCCAACCATCTCCTGATCTTAAATCCAAACAAAACCAAGTTACTTCTCTTCTACCCAACCAATAGATCTCCGACTGAAAACTTCACTATAAAATCCAATAATGGGACCATCATCTCCCCAGACACCTATACAAAGCTATTAGGAGTAAACATTGACAATAAACTCAGATTTGATATACATATCAACCAAGTCATTAAGTCAGTCAACAAGAAACTTGGGGCCCTATATAGAATTAAAGCCTTCCTTACCCCGAATGCCAGGGCAGCCACAGCCCGTTCACACCTTCTCTCTACCCTACTATATGCCTCTCCTGTCCTCACTCACCTTAACAAATCTGATCTGGCCAAGCTCTTATCCTGCTATAATCACATTGCCAGGTTTGTTACAGGCCTACCCTACAGAACACACCACTGTACTAACCTGAAAAAGCTTGGGTGGATAGAATTCCCACACCTTCTTCACCAGTCCCAACTCATAGATGCCTTCAAAATCCTTAAACAACCTGAGAATACCCCAGCACTAAAAAACTTAATGACTCCCTACTCCAATCTAAGCTGCCTTCGCTCAGCAAACAGACTCCTTGTCCAAACAACTAAATCTCTCAACCTAGGTGGTGACGCCATTTGCCAACACCACTGGTAAAATATGGAACTCTCTCCCAAATAACATCACGCTTGCAACTTCTCTAAGTCAATTCAAAAATAGTCTAAAACTCCACTTCAAGTCACACTGGTTATGTCCTTGCTCAAACCCAGACTAGCTCTGTGCCATTAACTAAAACATAAACAACTAGCTAAGATGATAAGTACTTTGTATACTGTGATAAAGAAATATGTATCCTGTCCAACTCTATGTCATTATACTGCCTACCGTCCTTGCTAATATGTTATTAATGTTACATTTGTAGTAATCTCAGAAATAGTAATGGCAGTCTTGTACTTGTATGTAAATAGCCTATGTTTTTGTTAAGTTCTTTCAGCTCATTTACTGTACCTAATTATCAATGTAACTCTGTTGGAGCTTTTCTCCCCGGGCCTCCGCTGAAAAAGGACATGTATCCAGTCGGACCATCCCGGTTAACAAATGTAAAATAAAATAAATAAATAAATAAATAATAAACTTCCAGTTTTAAACTATAGAGGTCCTTTAAGTCACTATACAATCATGCATACAGATCACTAGTCTTACTTTGCTGAGTACTGTACGTGGATCACAGTCACAATTACTCCATAAGTTGTCATGTGTCAGCTTGCCTGTTTCAGGAGTTAAGCAGGTATGGATGACTCTGTATGCATATTAATCTGACATGAGCAGTGGTCCTAGAAACAGGCAGGACCCAGACCACAAAACAAAATACATCGTATACAAAACAATACCATGCCCCCCCAAAAAACAGGGAAATGTACACAATAAAAAATAACCACTATATATTGGATACCTTACAACTGATCAATTTTACCTGATTCACTAATTTTAGTTTTCCCCATCTGCATTTTGTGATTTTTAAATTTTGACTGTTAGATAGTACAATATTTAGCTGCTCTCTTCATCCATGCAGAGTGCTTTCTCTAGCTTTCTTCTCAGTTGTGTGACTATTGTGTGTGACTTTGGGGGGGGGGGGGGGCAGAGAGGACATAACCTCCACAAAAGCATTTTCTGTTTTGCAATGGTTAACTAAAATAAAAAAAGTATGTATCTCTTGCATATAAAGTACTATGCACCATTTTTAATCAAGTGCGAACTATCTGGTTTGTAGAACTTACTCTCCTAGATTCCCCCAAGCTCATCATACAACAAAATGCCACCCAAGCATGCTACTCTGCCTGGAAAGAGGTACACTTCTGCAGACACATTGTTACAAGGAAGTACACTTGTGCAGACACATTGTTACAAGTTTGAATCTACTATTAAAAGAGAGATGGATGTGGGAAAGAGTTATGTCTAAGATGCGTGTGTGAAGGGAAGCTTGTCATAACACTTAGTTCATAAAAAAGGTTGCTGCTAAAATGTATAAACATCTAACAAAACTGCACTGAGCAGAACTACACAAAAGGCATTAATTCCCTTAATTATAAACAGTACTGCACCAGCTCGACAAACTTAGCACCTGCAAAGATAAAACATAGTAAATCTCAAAAATTATTTTTTTTCATAAATGTTACTGTTAAACTAAAAAGAAATGCTGCAGTTTTTAAAAATGACAACAAATAAGTATAACAAAAAAGTGATACTGTATCTTGCTTGCACATTCCAGAGTAATATCCATCAATAACAGTGTTTTGTTCATAGGGCGGCCATGGTGGTGCAGCGGTTAGCATTGCCGCCTCACAGCAAGAGGTTCTCCAGTTCGATTCTTGGCTGGGGTGCCTTCTGTGCGGAGTCTGCATGTCCTGCCTGTGGTCGTGTGGGTTTCCTCCCAAAGACATGCAGTATGTGGATTGGACACTCCAAATCGGCCCTAGGTGTGAGTGTGTGCCTGTGTGGGCCTTCTGTGGAAGGTTGGGCGCCAGGCTGGCAACTCGACACCGTAAGACTCCACTGCCAATCATGAGTGGACAGATGATCCGCTGTGGCAACCCCTAACCGGGAAAAGCCGAAAGAAGAAGAAGACAGTGCTTTGTTCATCTGTCCTAAAAACTGATGCAATACACTTGAATGAAAACATAAGCTGCTTATACACTTTATGTAATATTATGCATCAAGCATGTGCTACAAAGCACTCTAATTCTGTTTGTCTGAGCTAACATCTTCCTGACTCATTCAATGACTCGAAAGTGAATAAATACATCCTTCAATAAATGGAGATGTGCAGAGATTTTATTCTGCTAAAATGTAAGGCTTCAGCCATAAGTAAATCCTAACCATGGCTTTACAAACTTGATGTTTAAAGCACTTACTTTGCATTTTGACATTAATTAACTTTACAGCCAGAATCCTGCATTAGGAAGTCATTAGCAGCTTTCAGTAAGCCCATACTAAACTTTAGACACATTCTGCAATTCTGAAAATGTTACTCTTTTTAGCAACTAACTGAACAAACTACATATACACTCGGTAAAATCCATGCATTAATATTGATTTCCGTAGTTCTGTCTGGCAGAGGGTAAAGTACATCTCTGTTACCTCCCAAAAGATATATTGATGAGTCATGGTAACAGCATGCTGAGGTTCAAATCTCACTTAAACAGAACATTGCAATACCCTAATGCTTACCATTGTTGAATTTATTTAATTATTCTTTGTTAATTCCAAAAGTGAACAGGTCCAAGGATGCTTTTCAGCCATGACCGGGGCTATCACAGTAAAAGCAAACTTACAAGATGAAGTACAGTATAACACAACAAAATGACATTTCACACCAAAAAGTCACAACATTATGTAAATTGAAAATGCAAACAAGCACCAAAATAGCATGAATCTGCACAGAACATGACAAAATGGCATTCAGCACAAAAAAAGCAAAGTAGTTAGAATAACAATATGTAGATTAAAAATGCCATCACCTGGGTCGACTAGCACTAAGAGCAAAAATGATGAAATGAGCAACATCACCAATTACTCTATAAATGCAGCCACATGTTTTAGTAGTATTATGGGCAATGTGCTCCAGCAATAACTGCATACAACAACAACAGTGTTCCAGCAGCTCTCTTGGTTATGGGATCAAATCCCACAGCTCTTACCACAAAGTAAATCCTTATTCAGTAACCATCAGCATTATTCTAATTCTTTTCAAATAAAACCTCATTGAAACATGCAACATATAACAAGTTACATCCAGCAGCAGTGGCTCTAAACTAGGAACACTAAACAGTTGCATTCTGCGCACACCTGTTAAAGAATTTACACTACCTGGTCACTATAGAACAACAATGAATATAGTTCAAGGTTTCTGCACTATGTAATGCTGTGAATAAAACTTCTAACTTACTAACATGGTCAAGTAGCAGAAGTGTGATTAGATTTGGAAATGAGACACTACACTTAATGGGTTCTGCTAAGTGATGATTGCAAATAGTAAAAAGTTTTTTTTTATGGTCTTGCAAAATTATAAATAAGGTTTGCTACAATTTGTATTGCAGTCTGAATACTTCTGAAGCACAAATAACATACTGCATAATCAAAGATTGCTTCAGCAAATGACAGACATCACTCTACATTGTACACTTTCCTGATTAGTTCTTACTACTTGCAGAAGACCAGCTCTCCTTGCTCAATCCAGAAACATTTTTTTCTCATCCATATGTTTTTTTTTGTTTTGTTTTTTTTTTGTCACTTTTCAAAATTTCTGCAGAAGCTGAGAAGTTGAAACTTAAACTCGAGCCAGACAACGCATGGGTAAAACAAACATGCTTCTGAGCTTTCATCATATTAACTTGTCAAAAGGGTCTTGGTCTCTTGTGACAGTGAAGACAGGAGACTGTCAATAACATGGAACACAGCAAGGTCAATGGCACTACAAAGACCAGAACATTTGCAGAAAAGCATGAAAGGCAGGTAACAGCAGTACTTGCCCTATTTAATCTACCTGCCGAAAGTACATGCAGATTTTGGTCTTGCACCTTTCTACTTAAACTCGGATCAGAAATGCACTCATTTCTAATTAACACCTTACACGTTTCAGAACTGGCACTGTAGGGGAGTGGGGCTCAGAATTTTAAGCTGCACTGACTTTCAGAAGGTAACTCAGAGTTCACTTAGCAATAATGCTGAATGTATTCATACAATATGCTCAAACTTCTCAGAATTTTGCAACATGGAGAACATATAGGTAAAACAGCCAAGTACTCTGCAATGATCACACCGAGGGACAGATAGTCTTGGATTAACTGAACCCGAGTCAGCATTATTCTAATTCTTTCCAAATAAAACTTCATATAAACATGCAACATATAACAAGTTACATCCAACAGCAGTGTCTCTAAACTAGAACTGCTAAACAGTTGCATTCTATGCACACCTGTTAAAGAATTTACACAACCTGGTCACTATAGAACAACAATGAATGTATTTCATGGTTTCTGCACTATGTAATGCTGTCAATAAAACTTCTAACTTACTAACATGGTCAAGTAGCAGTAAACAGAGATGGTAACCAACTACATTTAATTAGATTTTTACAATATCAAGCAGACTTCTTATACAAATGCATCTTCTGCATTAACATTTTGATGACAATATATATATACATATATATATATATATATATATATATATATATATACACACACACACACACACACACACACACACACACACACACACACATTACAAACACACACACACGTATTCAGCTTTTGTTAAACAAATATACAAGATGCAGTAGTATTTCAAAATTCCTCTTCATTCTCTGCAAATACTACACCTCAAGCTATAGTAAAGTGCCACATATCAGGGTAGACAGTGAAATCTACTGTGTGCAGTTTGTTTGCGTCTTTCGGCTTTTCCCGGTTAGGGGTCACCACAGCGGAACTCCGATCCGCTAATGATTGGCAGTTGATTTTTACATACCAGCTTGCCAGGCCTGACACACAACCTTCAACGAAGGTACGCCCATTCACGCATGTCTCCACACAGAAGACGCTCTAGCTGAGAATCGAACCGGACAGCGTCTTACTGTGAGGTGACAACGCTACCGCAGCACCACCACCGCGGGTATCAGTACATTTCATAAATCACCTCTGGGTAGGCTGAATTTAAAATGTGCATGTAGTAACTCATACGCAATACACAATTGCTGTTTCAGTAAAACATGTTTTCAGCAGAACCTAGCCAATTACAGAGAACAGTGTCTGAAAAAGTAAAATAAACTGATAATTCTCAGCAGTACTTTGTATTTTATGTTATAAATTGCCATATTCTTCACTACAAAAATCCTGGACAAGGAAAAAAGGCTTTGTATTAGTTTAGTACCTCGCAGGCCATTCTGCACAGATGTGGGCGTGGTGTTTGTGATTGGCAAGTGAAAGGGGTGAGGCATTGTATAGAAAACATGCATGATTGACAGCAACGCATATGCAGCATAAATATTCGTCTATTCATAGTTTACCATTTTCCTCAATGAAGTGTAATATTGGAGTTGGTATACTTAATTTGTGCAAAAACAGAGGACAAACATTTTTTTTTTCTCCTTCGTTTTTGCAGGGGGCAAGCCCCCTGCACCCCACGCAAATTAAAAATACCAACTCCGAGATCTCACTACATTGAGGAAAAGGGTAAACTACAAATAGACAATGAATATTCACGCTGTCATCACTATAAATATTACTTATGTTTACTAAGACACCACTGGATTGTTGGACGGTGGGCGGGGTTAAGGCAGGACTTGTTACTGTGTATCCTGTGAGGTACTATAGTAATAAAAGCCAGAAAAAAGTTCATAATCCATGTTTCTTGGGGAAACTATAAGCTATCACTTCTCAAATGAGCAATGAAATATACTCCTGCAGCTAGAACACAATAACAGCCAGGAATGTGTACAACAGCCCCATTCCTATTACTTTTGTTGTATTCTTCTACAGACCACTTGATTTTATTACTATTTCTTATTAGCATTAAACTTGTGCTGTGGGATTATTTTGCTCTCAAATAAACATGCAAACTGTCTTACAGAGAACATTCACAACCCCATACTGGCACTTGTACAGTGGATATAAAAAGTGTACACACCCCTGTTAAAATGCCAGGTTTTGTGATATAAAAAATGAGACCACAATAAATCATTTCAAACCTTTTCCAACCTTTAATGTGACCTATAACCTGTACAATTCTATTGAAAAACAAATCTGTTAGGGGAAAAAATATAAAAAAATAAAAAACGTACATAAGCTGGTTGCATGAAAGTATGCACACCCTTAAAATAATACTTTGTTGAAGCACCTTTTGATTTAATTACAGCATTCAGTCTTCTTGGGTAGGAGACTATTAGCATGGCACAGCTTGACTTGGCAATATTTGCCCACTCTTCCTTGCATAAGCACTCCAAATCTGTCAGACTGTGAGGCCATCTCTTGTGCACAACCCTCTTCGGGTCACCCCACAGATTTTCCATTGGATTTAGGTCTGGGCTGTGACTGGGCCATTCCAGAACTTTAATTTTCTTCTGATGAAGCCATTCTTTTGTTGATTTGGATGTATGGCTGGGGTCATTGTCGTGTTGAAAGGCGAAATTCTTCTTCATCTTCAGATTTTTAGCAGATGCCTGAAGGTTTGGGGCCAAAAGTGACTGGTATTTGGAATTGCTCATAATTCCCTCCACCTTGACTAAAGCCCCAGTTCCAGCTGAAGAAAAGCAACTCCAAAGCATGATACTGCCACCACCATGCTTCATTGTGGGGATGGTGTTCTTTTAGTGATGTTAAGTGTGGTTTTTGCGCCACATGTACCTTTTGGAATTGTGGCCAAAAAGTCTCATCAGACCATAATACATTTCCCACGTGCTTTTTGGTGACTTGATGTATTGTTTTGCAAATTTTAGATGGGCCTGGATGTTTTTCTGTGTAAGAAAATGCTTCTGTCTTGCAACCCTACCCCATAGTCCAGACATATGGAGAATACATTAGATTTCACATGTAGTACACAACCAGTACTTGCCAAAAATTCCTGCAGCTCCTTCAATGTTGTTGTAGGTCTCTTGGCAGCCTCCTTGACCAGTTTTTGTCTTGTCTTTTCATCAATTTTGGAGGGATGTCCAGTTCTTTGCAATGTCACTGTTGTCCTATATTTTCTCCACTTTTTGATGACGGTCTTCACTGTGTTCCAATGTATATCCAATGCTGTGGAAATTTTTCTGTACCCTTCTCCTGACTGATACCTTTCAACAATGAGATCCCTTTGATGCTTTATAAGTTTGCTGCAAACCATGGCTTTTGCTGTAGTAGGCAACTGAGTAAATCTCAGGAAAATCCTACTAGGACAGCTGAACTTTATTTGGGGTTAATCAGAGTCTCTTTAATTGATGGCAGGTGTGTACCCAAGAACACTGAATGCTATAATTAAGTCAAAAGGTACTTCAACAAATTATTAGTTTAAGGGTGTGCACACACAAAAAAGTATTAGTTTAAGGGTGTACACACTTATACAACCAGCGTATTGCACGTTTTTTTATTTTTTTATATTTTTCCCCTAACAGATTTGTTTCTTTTTCAATTGAATTGTACAGGTTATAGGTCACATTAAAGGTGGGAAAGGCTTTGAAATGATTTATTGTGGTGTCATTTTTTTATATCACAAAAACCTGGAATTTTAACAGGGGTGTGTACACTTTTTATATCCACTGTAGTTTAGAAAAGATACATCAATTCTGAGTTTTGTACAGCAGACAACGCAATAAATGCATTTACAGTGTTCTGTGACTATACATCTCAGCATTCCTTTCCTAAACCCCATCAGCAAGGCATTACTCAAAATAATTCACTGCAAACTGATCCTTTCCAGAGACCTGCCTAAAAAAAGTAATCGGCATAAAAGAAAAGAAGGGACTTCAAACAAGACTGAAATGGCAAATAACAGAAAAAAAAGGCAAATTCAAAGGTAAAATGGAAGTAATCAACATAGAGTGCGTCTCACACGCCCACTCAGCTTATACCCTTAGACCAGAAAGACAGAGCTATGGAGTACAGGGCTTTTCCCAACAGTGACTTCTGGGATTATACATTTCAGAAAATAAGTGCACCTGTTTAGTTTTGTCTTTGTCAAATTTGACTCTTCATTCCCTAGCAGATGTCACACACGCATAATCTTAAACCTAATCAATACATTCTAAGCGTGTTAATAAGTTTTATACAAGTCAAACGTATTTATACATTCTTTCTACATTTTAGTTATCACTGAGCTATGCTAACAATACAAAATGTCTTTTAGAGCAATCAGTATAACCAGTTCGTAAACAAAAATTATGAGGATCTGTATCAACAAAAAAGGATAGACAAGCTGAGTTAAGAGTGGAACAATTCCTACATGGTATAAGGCACAAACTGTAGTTTTGGAAAATAAATATTTTGCAGTTCTGCAGTGATTTTTGCAATTGCACAGAACAAGGCAGAATAATTTGCCCAAATGTAGTAGCAGACAATTCTCTAAAGGCCCACAGCCAAACTTCCACTTTGTACATACAAATGGGGCAAGAGGAAATGATTAGCACAAAACAAACTACTGAAAACATTATCTCATCAATCTGTTTGAGGGTGCTATAAAGAACAAGTTTCACAGAATTCTCAGGTACCATAATCCAAAAAAAAAAAAACACTAAAGGAAATATTGGTTAACAGATCCTTGTCGCCTTGTGCTTTACTATAAGCAAATCTAGTCAAGTATATGGGGATCCAACAGCAACCTATTTAAACTTAGATGACACTTTTACTACACATGTAGTAACTAAATGTGTAGCTTCACAGATGGGAGGGGGAACAGCAGTGCATCCTGATGAGGACTGCAGTGGCATCACCCATACAAGAAGCCCACCAGTAAATGAGACACTCTTGGCCATATAATGGGCAACAACATGAAGAGTCAGCCATGTCTGAATAAACAAAAACTTTGTTACATAGTGATTCGTTAAATTGGAAAAAGCCATGATCTGTATCATCCATGACCAGCAAACAAGGCAGCCAAAAGAGCAGTAAGAGTAAGATAGCGCCTTATGAGATCACGTTGCAAGCGGAGCCTTCCATAGCAACTGATTGAAGGAAGCAATAGAAATGGCCATTAACTCAGCCTGCCCAGTCAAAAGAAAATCACAAGCTATTTTAAATACTCTAAGAACAAGTGTAATTCTGGTAGGCAGAAGAATCAGTGTAGAGTCGTACCTCATTTATGCAGTGAGACTTACTTGGATTTGTAATAATGAGATTCTTCCAAGGATTCATCCTTAACAGTCACATGATCAGACCTAATAGAGATTTAGTTATCTGTGGCAGAAAACCACCAACTGAAGTACGTGTGACAAAGTTACTGCTGTTTAAAATGTCTTTGGCAGAAAGATTCAGCTAACCCAAACACTGCTGAAACAGTGAATGGTATACTAAACAAACAGAAAAATACAATCAATGACAAACAGAATTACCTAGACCATAAGCCTCCTTGCTCTGTTTTACAGTCATCATGAAGATTTACTAGTACTGACACAGACTTAGTGTTACTTCTCCTGCAGGACTCTTTTCCCCGTGGAATTCTCCTCCTATATACACTGTATTCTTCTTAGACCACCATACCGGCAGTCAATGGGCCAGGTAGTTATTAACTCACCTCATGATACCTACATTTTCATACTGTGCGCCACTTTCTACCTTTTCATAAGTTAGAATGCATGGCTGCTCTGCAAGTCTCCACAAGCTAAGGTCTACACAGGCACATTGTATCCTCAATACTCCTCAATCCTCGGTGTGCTTGAGTAGCACTGTGAACTCATAAATGGTGCCAGAAAATTGTCACACTCAGTGAAACATGACTGCGTCTGTAGCACTGTGCTGCAAAGCATAAAGAGCAAGATACACAAATGGAAAGTTCCGGCATAACAGCCTGACAGCTGGTAATGAGGAAATTCTTTGATACATTGTGGGACCAAAAGGAGTGAACTTTCACCAAATGCTCAAGTAAAACCAAAACTGTTGGGTTTTCCTGCTCATGACTGCAATTCTCACCCAGGACAGTCATTCAGATACACATGTATTAAAGCTCTTCCTTTTCACCTTCCAACCATTGTACTGTAATGTATTTGTTCTTATTAGACCATGACACAATTAGAACTTGACACTTAAATTTGAATCATTTCACTTGGCCTATCCCCAAATCCTAAGCATTACTTGTTAGCGGATTTTTAACTAGGAAGTGCTACCATCAACCTCTCCCACACTACAGCAACTAAAATTGGCACCCTTGGTGTATCCAAACCAGGCCTCAAGTGTACACAAACGAACAGCTATTACCACTTTATGGAAGTATGCCTCAATCTTTTTGGACGACTGTACTTATACCAGCCTCATACACATGCCTCTAGTGATGCCTTGTAGATAACAACCATCAGTTTTGAGAATTATTGCTTCTGACTTAAAAAGAGTGGTAATACTCCAGTAATACTCACTCATCTGACAGTCACGTGAGCCTAATGCAGATAGCATTTATACTTCTCTGCTGGATTCAAACTCCAAAACCAACTTGAAAATTAATTTACTAGATCTTATTTTCCTTTAAAATTATAAAAGTGCACTATGCCCACTTTTGGGAAGAGCATGGCATGAAATGTTGGCTTTCTCAGACTTAAAACAGTTCAGCACAAAATCATAACAGCGACATCACATGCAACACTACTGCATATGACATCTCAATCACATATTCTCCTAGGGTGGAGTCATTGTGCAGTTTTCAAATTTAGACCAAGTGTCTGATATAAGTGTTGCCTTTTACTGCTGAAAGATAAAGTAACCCAACCCACAGATTACATGTTTTCTTGCTACAGTCACCAGGGAAAGCACCATCAATTAGGAGTACTATATAGGCAACAAGATTTAAACATGGTTCTGCATTTACTTGAAAAGGGTAAGCCAGCTATGGCAATAAAAAGGGACCACAATTGTTCTAAGAAAAATTGTTATATACCCACAAATGAAGCAGCATGTAATGTTTTTTTTTTTGTTCCCTTAAGGCAACAAACAAGTCACATGTGTAAGAATAGCATTAATTTATTTCACTGAGACAAAGAATATACCAAGACACTAGCACATTCATAGCTCCAAAGTAAAAAGACTTCAAAGGACACCGGACAGATATTCGGTTGCTGATGTCAACTTGCTTGCTTGCACTGATACACTGTTATTACCAAACATCTTGTGCATCTCATTTTCAGTAGGCAGAGGGTGGGGCACAGACCTCAGGTTTATAAAAGTACATGGACAAAGCAAGCTTGTACTAACAAATGGAGTAAAGGGAACAGGACTGAGGATCACCAGCACTGTATTCTTTGGTTCTAGTAAAGAGATCTCAAGTGCAGTGCTACTGGAAGGACAGTGTTGCCAGCATAAGGCTTAGCGTAAACTTCAATTTTAGTAGTTTTAGCAGTTCCCCACTAAAACATTTATAACAGATAGCAAGAGTTTGTGATCCTAGAGCTATACCCAATATACCCCAACTACCCCCATACACTCTCTACTACACTTCACTAGCAAACATGGCAGGTTCTGCAAAAATAATAATTTCTCACATTACACTGACAGAAATACAGATGGCATACTCGACTCATTTTCAGAAAATGCTACAACTGGCATAATTCATGTTCAAAAAATACTACAACGGGCATAAACTACTAATAATTGAAATTAAGACAGTTTTGGGAAGCCTCCTCCATAATGCAGTAATGACTTCTATTATCTGAAACCATTTTCCTGAAAGGCTAGGGCACATCACAAAAAATACAGCAGACAAATCAACAAGCAGTCTGATTCTTAAAGCATCGAAAGAAAATAAAACTGTTCTGGGTAACACCCAGCCTTCAGTGAAGGCTGCAGAGAGCATGACTGGCCTACCCTAGATGATGGGAAGCACAGGCTCCCAATAGCATGGGAAACCGACATGGTAAGTCATTAACAAGGCTGCATGTCACAACTGCATCCTCATTTATCGAGAGGGCACAGCATCTGTCAATCCAAAGCATCACACCTTCTCTTAATATGAAGTACAGTTTATCCCTTGCACATACTCCAATAAATAATCACGCCGCATTTACGTCAAAAGTGGACCCAATAATAAAATGACTTCAACTGTTCTAAAAAAAAAAGCATAATGATGTTCGAGCTTATCATTATACATCAATGTTATTAATTGCTACTAATATATTGGCTTACACACGTTTCAACCCAAAGTGTTTCTGCAATAACAGATTTTGAAACATTATTGGAATTTTCCTTAATGACCAAGTTCCTGAAACACATTTCGTAGTACCTCGAAAACTACGAGAAGGGAAGATGCAACACATCGTCTATGCCAACGTAACTAAAATATATTTACAATATAATAACAACAAAAGCAATCATGAGCTAAACTGCTACAAAAAAATCACAAAGCAAAACTGATTGCTAGAAACCGCTGTAATGCAAGGAGCGTTCTTTATAAGCATGTGCACAATGATAAACGTACAAAAAGTGTAAAACAGCAATGGCGTATGATGGAGACAGGAGGAAAATACCCCTCTTTTTCTTCCATCGTATTCATCAACAGTTAACTGAACTGAGTCCACAGTTCCAAAGATCAAATGACGGCACGTTTGTTCTGCCTACTATGCAATATGAACACAAGGTGTACACACCTCCCTTGTTAGACTGAGCACACACAATACTAGTAATGTGTGACCGGGACTGGTTTGAGCACACCCACAGCAAAAATGGAAAAATCCTTACTCAAACTCCAACAAAAGTGAAAACATACACATGTACACTGTGCATTACCCTCTGAATATGCAAAACCATAGTCAAATCGACGAAACGTCTCTAGACTTGCATCGCTGTAAACGACAATCTATATTCAAGCAAGAAAACCTAGGGAACATGCGATTCATTATTTCACCACTCCCATCGCAAGCACAACACGTCGCAGACAGCTTTTACAACAAATCCTTTTTATCTTTCAGATAATTATAGCTTACCATTACTTTTAATCCACAAACGATCAACAGTGAATATTACAAAGACTCATAAAGCAGCCTGCAGATTCCTGATTTCACTTAGGCACTGCACAGCGTTAAGGTGCAGGAGTCATAACGCAAAAGACACACAATTAATACACATAAAGCGGCATCGGGAATGCATTCAAGTAGTACTACCTCTGCAGTCTGAAGGTGAGGCTAAGACTGAGCTCACGATATCACAAGCTCGGCTTCTGCAGCGCACACTGCCTCCTGCTCATGGGGATATTCAGCTGGGGTAGATCAAATCGTCACAGTCGCCTGTGATCGGTACTAGTACACCTACACCAGACACGGAGCAAGCTGCCTGCATGGAGCTACAGATCATCCTAGCCGTCACAAGCCAGGATGGTTAAGATTCCTATTCGCGAGCTCCCCTACTGCACAAAAAGCGAAGCGCAGCCTCGCTACCGGTCCCATCACGAAAAACCAATGAGCGCTCGCCTCCCGACACGCGGAACATTCCCGTCTATAAATAGTGCGTCTTCCCTCGAGTCGTTGTCAAAGCAGCAAGACTAATGATGACCTAGCAATAACCGTAAATGCGGCACTTCTGCTTCTTCTCGTTAAATTCGTTTAGCTTTGGCCGCATGATTTTAGCATATTTTGCGTTTTTTTGTTCCTGAATTAATATTTTAGAATCTGGCAATTCAAAGTAGGGGTGAGCTGTTCCTGTAGTCTAGCCAACCAATTTCTGTCTGTGGTTGGTTTCTGCCATTAGCCAGATCCCATAGGTCTCGTACTCTTTCCTTTTGTCCAGCGTCAATGAGAAAGCCAACATTAAAGCGACAAAAGCTGCAAATAAGCATTTGAATGTTTACACGATACTTAATTATGACGATAATTTGCACTAATATGCAATTTCTAAGAATAAGAAGACCATAACTGTAAAAGCTGCATTATTTACTTTCACTCTCAATGCAATGTAAGAATTTTTGGAGGAAATGAGGAACATTATGAGGAATACTCATGCCAGCGGGCAGCGGCCCCCGATTTTCCGAGAGCCGTCCATATTTTTGGCTCAATATTTTACACTAGACATCCTAAAACTGGTTTGGTCATCCATCATGACTCAACCTCTTAGCGCAAAAAATCTAGACAAAGCCTGGCTGAATTGGAGGACAAAGACCCAAAAATAAGGACATATTTTAGATATTCCTCTTATATACTAAGAAAGTTGCTAGAAAAACAGGATTTGTTTGAGCATGCATTTTGTTCTGAAGGACATGAAGTCTGAAACATAAATGTATATCATTATTTAATTACTTCAGTCCTCTGATCACCCCAGCGATTTGCCAGGAAATCACAAATTGTATGAGGAGCAGATCAAAAATCTGTATGCGCAAACACAACCCGTTTTCCCCATTTTTGCATATGGGGTCGAGGTGTCACTTCAGCAGTGAGACAAGGCTCTCAACTATCCATATTTTCGCAGAATGTCCAGGTTTTTGACTCATTTTTGGTCCATTTCGTATACAAGCTGTAGTTTTCTGGCAAATCACTGAGGACTGAAGTCAGAAAATAACTGCAGACATTTGATTTTCAGACGGAATATCCTTTGAAAAATTCATGCTAATGTAAAACCTATTTTATCAAGTTTCTATGTTTTTAAGTGCCCCTATTTTGGGGTCTTTATCCCACATTATTTGTGGCTTTGTCCAGATTTCCTGCTGTAAGAGGTTGAGATGTATGTGATAAGTCACTACCTCTTAGCTTAAGAAATCTGTTCAAAGCCATAACTAATGGGGGGGGGGGGTGCAAAGGCCCCAAAATAGGGACAATATTCAAATATTGCTCTTACAAACTTAAGAGAGTTGATAGAATAATAGGTTTTCCCTTAGCATGAATTTTTTGAAGGGTATGAAGTCTGAAACTCAAATGACTGTCATTATTTTCTGTCTTCAAGTCTTTAATGGATTGCCAATAATTTTGTAGAAAACCACAATTTTATGAAAAATTGACCAAAAAAATATGAGGGAAAAATCTGTACATTGAGAGGTATGCTGACAATCATCTAGATTCTAGAGCCTGGTTTTACACTGCCAGGTGGCTAGCTGTGCTGCTGTAGTTTTTCCATACCATACACTCACACTCACATGTGTGGCCAATTTAGATTGTCTATTTGAAAAAGAAAAATAAATAGATAAAAATAATAACATGTTTACAGTAGAAAAATAATGATAATTATAAATGTTACAAGCTTCATTTACTGTAGAAAAATGCTTGCTAATTCAAGTCTTCTTATTCTGATAGCTTTTTAAATCAGTAGTGCGAGTATTCAGACCATGTTCCTATAACTCCCAAGTCTCCTTGATTTCGCAAAAGGTTACTGATTTTACCTCAGCACATTTGTGCCCTGTCGCTCATAAAAAAATATTTGATAATTTTTAGTAAATTACCGGGAATTACAGTCAGTCAATAATGTCATATATACTGTATGGCAAGCATTCACGAAGCCTCCGTGTAAGAGTTATAACTCTTACACGGAGGCTGCAGTTAAACGGAGTGATGTCAGCATGCTCTGCATATTCATGAGAGCATGCTGAATCACACCTAAGGCTAACACGGTCCGTGTAAGACAGTAGGGGCGTGTCCGTAGGCCGAGCCCTGCAAGCGGACACGCCCCCAGAAGAGTAAAAGTGCCCAAAGTAAACACCCATGACAGAGTCCATGGAAATGTGAATAAACACAACACATGCCCCCACAGACTATGAACAGAAAATATATAAATAAGCACGTTATATATTTTTGTTAAATCATAAAAATGTTTGCCCATGAGTGCGCTCGTTTGCGCGGGCGTGCCCGTAGCGCAGCCACAGTTAGCAGTCAGTGGGAAAGCATATAAGAACTAAATATGCAAAGTAAGCTAAAAAGCAATAGCGTAGCGGTAGAGATGTCGGCTGAAGAGCAGGCATCCATGGTTTGAGCCCCCACAACATCAATTTTATTTTTAGTAAAATAAGCACGAAACAAGTCCCTGACAAATATGTACACATATTAAATCACATTTTATGTGAAATGTAATGAAATAGTCCATTTATTTTGAAGAAATGTGAAGTAACAAAACAATAAAAAATGCCAGATGTGCCTATAGCTGAGCTACAGTTTAACAAGGTGAGTGCATCTGCCCGTAGGTGGGCAGTGGTTTAACAGGTGCAAAATGAGTGCCCGTACCTGAGCAGTGGTTTAACAGGTGCAAAATGAGTGCCCGTAGTTGAGCAGTGGTTTAACACACTGAAACTGTGTGCCCCTAGCTGAGCTGAGCGTAATATGCATGATGACAGCCAAATGGGGCGTAAACCAGCATACCGCGCTAACAAGCTAACCGACGGGCAACGTTGAGCAAGCTGTAACAAAACTGCCTTTACACAGACACACCCCCTAGCCTGTCTAGACAGTCATAAAATATAAAAAGCAGTGGGCAGGTTCAAACCCAGGATACCATGCACCATAGTCAAGGTACTGAACCACTAAGCCATGACAGCTGTACCCAGAAATGCAGTAATAGCACATATATAGGAATGAATAGAAAGTGGAGCATGACAAAGCAGGTTTTGTGATGTGGATACAATTCCAAAATGGCCAATCACAGATAAGTACAGGAAAAACGGTATATATAAGCCCCATAGGCAGGAATACACAGCATAAACGATTGTAGAACTGACTTGCAGCCAGAATGTCAGGTGTAGGTGAGGGTAGTTGCTTTCGAGCACAGAGGTGGGGCGTTGAGGAGTCCAGATACATGGTCTGGCTCCTAGTCCACAATCATGAGGCCCAACTCATGCAGGGCCAGGTCCTGTGGGGAGCATATAGTGCTGAGGCGTGGGACCGGTTGGCTCATGATCTCACCAGTGCCACAGGGATTCCAAGGACTGGTGAGCAGGTCTGTCAAAACCATGCGGACCTGAAGAGACGCAAGCAGGACCAAATGAACCTTTGGATACAGGAGGCCCGGCAAATGCCCAACGCCCCACTACTGAGCAAGTTACATTTAATTATGTAAGAAATTAAATCAGCTGATATTATGGAGATGTGTATTCCAATATTACTTCATTTATATTACAGCTGCAGGTGTCCGTTCTGCGAACTGCAGAGCCTATGGCGATATGCTGGTGCGGTTGCGCCACCAGGCAGGTCAGTAATCCACTCCCAGTAACTGTAAAGAAATATCAAAGTATGACAGTTAGCAAAAGAGTGCAGTGTAGTCACTAAGTAATAAAATGTGCAAGTAACAGTGTAAAAGTGTTTGCAAGTATTGCTTGATTAGAAAAGTGTGTTGCAGTCTTGTAATCCAAATAGAAAAATGAAAATGTCTGAAATAAAGTCTGAAATAAAGATGTCCCACTTGTAATATAATAGTACACAACCTGCAGCAGGCTGAAAAGTACAGCTGCAGAAGATGAGCAAATCACGTGTGAAATATATCCCTGTTGAAATACTGAAACATGACAGAAGTAAACAAGTGAGAGAGTGTGAGAAAGAGTTATGAATCCACCAATAAAGTAGTAATAACCTTTGAATAAAGTATACTGCAGTCAGTACAGAATTAAATGAATGTGACAAGTAGAACCAAACTGCGAAATGTGTCCAAAGTGTTGCTGCAGCCGGAATGTGTATCCCAAAATCTGGATATGTTGCTCTCAGTCTGCAATATGCAGATAGTATGATTGTCTGAAATATAACGTCCAGACCCCTCAGGATTAGAATCTCTGAGCACCAAAGTAATATCAAACAAAAAAAGATATATAATGCTTTGTACAAACACACTACAGTACATCCCACAAGTAAATTTAATTTTATCATTATTGACATGATTTTTGGCAATAGGGCCAATAAATCACAATGGCACTCTATACCTAATGCAAAGGAAAGGAAATGGATTATCAGACTGGGTGGCTTGTTCCCACCGGGACTTAATGAACATTTATGACAGTTAACCAATGGGATTGTTGCTATCAGTATATATACAGCTACTGTTTTTTGAACTGACTTTTTGTACACTGAAGAAGGCTGTGCTTTGCCAGCCGAAACCGGTTTGTAACATGCTGTGATTTCTACTCAATACAATTTTCATGTCACCGTTTGCTGGCTCTGAATTTTTTTGTTCCTGTCTGAAATATCAAACATCCACAGTTGTCTATAGCTATATAAAGCAAATGTAGCAGGATGATGTAGCTAAACAAAGCCAGATATGAACGTGTATGAATAACAATAAAATGTATATTGATGTAGCAGTAACAGTCCTATCACCAAATGGAAGTAGTTATCATATAGGAAACTGTAGTTAGAACAGTAGTGTGTATATATCTGTAGCTATTAGAAATGTACTGCATATGTATTGGTATTCGAAGGTGTTAATAATATTTTCTTCACCCCACCCTATAACCACATATAATCCATTCCACGTGAAATTGGTATGTGCAATCACAATTAACACCCCTGGACATTTGTCCTGTTGGGTCATAAATATTTGCATGTCCGTTGATGCATCTGCCCTGTTCATACATCCAAACCTGATGGCCTGTTGCCATCAATCAACCCTGCATGTTGTTGGACTGTATATTGCTGTTCAAATTATGCATGTGTTATGCTCGCTGTTCAATGGTGTGAATATCTGGGTGTTTGGTTAATGGGAATACTAATGCATGCTGTTACAACTAATTGCGAATGGTATTGTATGTTACTAACCCAAACTGTCATGACATAATGCAAAACATAGGACGACAGGGAAGGCAAGTTCCAGCGGACCCACCTCTCCCACCTCAGCTGGCAAGTGCACCTGGCACTAGTGCCCAGTCTGGACCCTCCTCCAGTGGCCCTGTGCCACCTGCGGGTTGAAGCGCTGCAGGGGATGAGGCCTGTCCCCCTCTGCAAGCGTGGCCGGAGGAGAACCACCACTCACCCTCTGTAGTGTCCGGACTGTGGTGCATAGGGAGATCCGGGACTCTGTTCTTGGGCCCCTACGCCAGCTTGAGGCACAGGTGGCACAACTTACAGACATGCCTGTTGCCCGGCCTACACAGCCCCCAGCGCAGCCCCATCCTGGGCAGTGAAGGAACAGTGGCAACTGCCCATGGGTGGGGATATCAGTTCCACTGTTGCCATCTCTGGGCTCATGGGTTCTGGATATCCAAACATCCGTTCCCGTCAATTGTGTAACCCCCCCACACGTGTCATACACCTCCCCTGTATGCATCTTGTTTGTCTTGTCTGTTGACCTACCCAACCTACCTCCCCAGCTATACCGACTTCCTTCACCTGACATACCACTCTCACCTGAAAAAAAAAGGGCACTCTGTACCCACAAAAAAATTACGCCCCATACATAGCTGCCCATTCTGCACGTATGTCTGCCAGACATGGAAACTATCAATTACAATTGGCTGTACAACAAGTATTATTGTTGTCCTTACACCTCTCTCAGGGGTGGAAGGTATCAAATGTCACACCAAATTACAAACATATGTACAGCTGTTGCTGATGAATAAATGGGCAGCTATGGGCCCTACCTACATCCCTCCTGCAAAACCCAAGCTTGTTTCCCTACTGTCTTACCCTCTTTGTGACCCCTTTTTCACCACTTTCCTGTCTCCCCATTTTCATTTCTTTCAAAGAAAATAGCGCAGGTGTGCGCAAGAGTAAGCACGTTTAAGCGGTTGTAAGCAGGTGTGTGCGGAGCTGAATGCCAGTGCGCATGCGTGAGCTCCGCGCAAACCAGCGCTAACCCGGTTACAACTGCTTAAAAGTGCCTTAGTCACTCTGATTGACAGATCCAATAGTCAGTTCAAAAGCAAAATAAAATCCCACTGTCAGTCCCGAACCCAGGACCTTGGAAACAGTAGTCTGCATGACTTACCAATAAGCCATGACTGTTATACAAGAACATTGTGCTAAAATAAATATATCATGTAATAGTAGGAATGAATGTAAAGGGAATATAGGATGTGTAGTACACAAAGCATGTCATGTATATTTACTGTCAAATCTAGTGGATATCTATGATAGTAGTGTGTGAACAGAAACAGCCATGCTAGTTGGTAGCTAGTAGGTAATAATGTCACTGTAGCACCATACAAGCCACACACATACTCACAGCAGGATAATCACTGCCCATACCCCACAACCTCTTACAGGAACACATCTGGACCAAGTAATAAAATATGTGGAGCAAAGGGCCAAAACCAGGGACACATTACAAATAATGTTACAACAAACTCAGACAGGTCAGAGAATAACAGGTTCTGCATTTTGTGGGATGTTTGGAAGGGTATGAAGTCTGAAACTTAAATGTTTGTCACTATATTCTGACTTGAGCCCAGAGTGATTTGCCAGAAAAAGCTGTGCATGACATATTGACCAAAATATGAGGTAGAAATGTGGACAACCTGCAAATATTTGTACACATGAGGGGTCTGACACCGCCATATTTGAATAGTTAAGAGCCTAGACATACCAACAGTGAATGAGTTACAGGGATGCCCCACAGACTCCATGTAAAATGTACAAACAGCAGGCAGAAAGGTGTTACAACACATGCAATGGTAACTATGGAGTCCTGAAAGTATGCACCACTTGCATGGCAGAAAAAGTGTAGTAATACATATGCTCATGCTATCCCACAGTCACAACTGCAGCATACCAGACAATTTAATGGGTGTACCCCACTGATATGTACCATTCCATGAGGCAGATAACAGATGCACCTGAGAGTCTCTGGGGCCTGCTCAGCAGCATACTGAAATACCCTAATAGATGTCAAGGCCCACACCATGGCCAGACCACACTGCATGCTGTAACACCCTAGCAGATATAGCAAGCATTCCAAGGTGTGAATGTACATGGAAAATAGGAAAGCCACAGCAGCACACTACAGTCAGGACACCTAGCAGGCATACAAGTAGTGACTGTAAAGGGCAAATATTGAAGCCATAGCAACAAAGTGCAAGCAAAAGTGCAAGGAAAGCACACACACATTAACAGTAGTAGTAGTCGTAGGTGTCAGTGTACATACACAGTTAGTACAGGAAACTGGAGAAATGAATGGAGAAATGTTAATCTACAACACAGCTGGAAATATGAGAGAGATACCAACCTTTACACTCACAGAACATTGTCCACAGCATACCAGCATGGTCCCTGCCCTTAAAATCTGAAAGGGCTACGCCTATCTCACATACCTTTTTATAGCACTGTTCTGAAATCACAGTGAGAACTGCAATCAGTACACAACTGGCTGCATGCAATTAGCAAATGCTGGCTAACAGTTGGTGCAGAGGCCATCACATGGACATATGCAGATACCTACAAAAGTATGCTGTACTCCCAGTCCACACATGCAATACTTTCATCGCACCCTGAGGAGGAAGTGAGAGACAGACAGAGAGAGAGAGACAGAGAGAGAGAGACAGAGACAGAGAAAAACGAAATTAAACATACACAAACAAAACTGTTCAGCAACAGCCACCTGAAAGCTGACAACTGGCAAGTGGAGCAGCAGGACACAAAACCAGACGGCAACACAAGCAGCTGTGACAAACACAGGTAATGTAAAGTAATACTATAAAGGTCTACATACGGTGAACCCTCCATATGTGTCATTGCTCTGTATCCATATGTATATGAAGATGTGCAAAGAGCAGGGGACATACAGCAACTATCAGTGAAGGCTGTACATACATTTGTATGTGAGAGCATCTATGTGCACATATCAATGTAGGTTGAATGTAGGTTGTAGTGCAATGTACAAAGTAGGTTTCACAGTTATGTATGTTTAGCAGTATGTTAGTGTGTGTATACAGTATGGTAGACAAACATGTTGATATACCTGTCTATCATATGGATACATATGTATGTCAAAATATGTATGTATGCATATATATATATATATATATATATATATATATATATATATAATATGCATATATGTATGCATACATAGAGAGAGATGTAGGAATACATAGACAGATGTAGATAGATAGAATATGTACAAACATATATATGTAATACACACATACAGATATAGATATATGTAGATACATATACATAGACAGACTGATCTGACTATCTACAGGTATGACTGTATATGATGACCTCAACACCCCTGTCCCACCCCTCTGTCACTCTCACCCCTCTTTGTCACACCCCCCCTCCATATCTATAGCAATATATGTACATCAATATATATATGTGTATATATATATATACAGACATATATATATATATATATGTATATATATATATATATATATATATATATATATATAGATATATCTATATACATATATATATATATATATATATATATATATATATATATATGTAGAGAGAGAGAGAGAGATGTATATATATTCTGAGTGAGGCACATGTGTACAGATGTATTGCAACAGGTGCCTGGTGACAAAGGCATGGAGTGAACACCAGTGTCAAAACTGGAGTACCATACACCATTTCAGATCACCTACACCAGTAACCACCAGATATGTGATTGGCTGCCCACCACTGCATGTGTCAGGGGTGAACAGGGTCATAAATGTGTACAATAGTCCCCCCAATGATATTCACAGTAGCATACTATTCCTGGAATACCTGCACATGGTATGTGTCAGCAGACATGGTGTGTCAGCTATGGACATGTAGGTCAGTGTACCCCTCCACACTACATAATGGCTGCCATGGTATGTACCTCACATGACAGCTACAGATATGGAGAAGGACACAGTGACATGTACAACACTGTGACAATGCACTCAAACACATTACCAATGCACAGTGACTGACAACATCACAGAGTACACACATACTACCCATATAGAGGTTACCACTCCTGGATTTACATACGGAAGTCACACCCATGACAGATGTCCAGCAACCATAGTAACACCTCACACCATCCACAACCTAAATGACTGCTGTGTGTCGTCAGTGCTACTGCAATAGAGAGCACATGTGGAGGTAAAGGTTCCTACCCACAGATAAGACATACCCTGCAATAAACCACACAGTGTTAAGAAGCAAGACACCCCATGAGTACATGTCACACATACCCCTGCTGAATGTTAGACAGATAGGTAATATGTCATATGAGTCACCCTGTGTAACTGTGTGACAGCAGCAGGTACCATCACACCACATGTGTCACAATGGTCAGGGTAGCAGAACAGTATGCTGCTGTAGTCCCAGGGGCAATAGCATATTGTATAGTATTGTATTGTAATGTATTGTATTGTGTTGTATTGTATTGGTATGTTGAGATGCCTCCTTCGTGGAGTGGAACCACTGCTGCTGTGCGCCAGTGTACAGGTACATATCCTGTAGTCAGGCTAGTGTTACATAGCACTTCTATATGTGTGTTTAGCTCCTGTCGGAGTTCATGTAGCATGCAACTGGGGACACCATCAGGTCCCAGTCATGTTGTGTATTCTGCTTTCCTGAGGGCGGCTCTCACCTGGATATCTGTGATGACAGGGTGGTTACAGTCAGCTGGGATAACTATGTCTTATTCTGGGGGAGAGGGAGGGGTGACACCTGCACTGAACCTGTCTGCCACAATGTTGTCAATATCTGTGGTTTCAGTGAATTATTTGTTGTTGTGTACTAACTATGAGCATAGTGGAGGGATTCTGACCAGGTTGCTAACATAACTGAAGAAGGCCTTCTGATTATCTGTAGTGTCCCTCTTGATTTCCCTCTCAAAGTTGCCCATGGATGTTTGTATGAGGGAAAATAGATCCTTACTAGTGCTGCTCAGACATGCCTTCCCTTTATGGAATTATGCCCTGTATTGCAGTAGCTTCCATCTTTTGTAATACAATCTGTCTATGGCTGGGGTCCACCAGACAGGATGCTGTCCCTTTGTGGAGAGTGTCTTGGTCATATATGGGATTGCATGATCCATGCATTCTCGGAGATGTCCGTAGAAAGCATTTGTGTAGGGGTCAGCATTGTGGGTTGTGTCTTCCACTGGCCCAGTGGGCTGAAAGGATACCATGTCACTGTTACAAAGTGTAAAGTTTGCATTTGCAATGTTATTCACTATAGTCGTTTGTGCTGGTGGTGGAGGTGCGATATGTATATCCAGGGCAATTAGTTTGTAGTCAGCTCACAGTAGTTGATGATGTAGGCCATACAGTACCTAGATACAAACCCCCAGAGTGAGGAGGTGCTCTGGACCTGAATCAGTGTTCTGACTGCTGGGGTTTGGTAGTATGTCATATGGAGTGTGCCAGGTACTGTTGCACAGTTTCTGGCTGAGCACTGATACCTGGCCATTTACATGTGTATCCACCAATAGACAGACAGATGCTATATATGTGAGATATGTTGTATCATAACAGTCGAGTAGCATGTGTAGTATGTGTGCCAAATTCTGCTGACATATATTGCTGATATCAGGTTATTTTCCTTTTCAGGAACATGGCTCACCCGCGAAATCCAGCTTACTCCGCAGCTGAGGATGAGGATGAGGAGATACACCAGAGCCTGGTGCGGGATTATGCAATACTCTTTTCCCGCACCAGCCAGAATCAGCAGGAGAGGGCTGCACTGTGGCAAGACCTGGTCCGTCGGGTAAATGACATAGGCACACATAATAGGACATATGAGCAGGTACGACATCACTGCAGTGATTTAATCAGAAATGTCCATCAGCGTGCGTCGGATGTTCACAGGCAACAGGTCGCCACAGGTGGTGGGGTGGCTACACATCCCCCACTCACCAGACTGGAGGGACTACTCATGAGTGTAGTGGCTCCAGTCTGCCAGCAACAACAACAGCATCAGACATGCATTATGATGGAGGCTGGAGCCACACAGCAGCAAGACTATGAGCGTGCAGGTAATATGCCATATGTATAGTTGACTGTTGTGTACACTGGTAGTTAATGCATGTGTGAGGTGTGTCCTTTGTTTGTAGCTGTCATCATAGTATTTAATGTGCAAGTGTGATATCCTCAATATCAGCATCTGACCTGTGAAAGGCGACTGTTGTACTACTGACCTGTATCATACTCAGTAACAATGGCACAGTTGTGCCCACTGACATTAGTTTCCTCACTTCTGCAGGTAACTCCAGTGTAACAGCAATGCAGCCTATCCATGCTGGTGAGTGTGTATTAACAATACCTTTACTAGTCTTGATAGTAATAGTAATATTAGGCTCACTTAGTAGTGCTCTGTGTATGCATGCAGGTGTGTCTGTGTCTGTGTGTTGATATCACGCATACTGAGTAGTGTACAACTGTGTGCAACTGTGTGCATGTGTACATGTGCATGTGTGCACCTCTGCATGTGTGCATGTGCATGGGTGCACCTGTGCATGTGTGCATGTGTGCACGTGCACATGTGTGCATGTGTGCACCTGTGCATGTGTGCATGTTTGCATGTGTGCATGTGTGCACCTGTGCATGTGTGCATGTCTGCACGTGTGCATGTGTGCACCTGTGCATGTGTGCACCTGTGCATGTGTGCACGTGCACATGTGTGCATGTGTGCACCTGTGCATGTGTGCATGTGTGCACCTGTGCACCTGTGCACGTGTGCATGTGTGCATGTGTGCATGTGTGCATGTCTGGACCTGTGCATGTGTGGATGTGTGCATCACTGGTAATATTGTGTAGACATTGTAAACTGTGTTTCCTGTTTCCCTCCCACAGTTTCTGGTGATGCTCTGGTGTCATGCAGCAGGGAACCTGAATCAGGTGCCATGGGTACTGATAATGATGACATCTGTGTAATGGCACAGGAAGGTATGCCAGGGTCCATCATTGATCAGTCGATTGACAGTACACAGCTGTCAACCCCATCAATGCGCACAGTTATCCTGCCAATACACCCTTTGTCACCAATGTCCCTAGGTGATGGACAGCATACAGTGGGCATTGACCAGGGTAATGTGGTATCTGTGGCACATGCCTCCCCACACAGCAGCCATTGGCATGGCCCTGAGATGGTACCACACAGACAGATGTCCAGGGGTTCTCGTGGGAGCATTCGTGGGCGTACTGCCCCTGTCAGACATGCCCACAGAGGTCTTACAACCTCAGCTATGTTTCGGGCTGTCATGCAGGCACAGTCACATATGGAACGGTACACCAGACAGGGTCTGAGGGAGCTGACAGCATGTCGCACAGCCATGACTGACAGTATGCGTGACATTGCGGCTACCATCCGTAATTTCACTGATGTCATAGACAGACGTTGTGGGGACATATTAGACCAGTTCCACAACTACATGTCCATGAGCCAGGGCGATGGTGGACAGTTGAGGCATTGATGTGGGCGTATGCCAGCAACAGCAGCAGCTGGCAGTCGTCGCGGACTACAACAGGGCCGCGGCCGGCCCCATAGTGCCAGCAGCAGCCCCAGCAATGCTGGGTCTGTGCTGTCATCAGACTGCCCAAGGAGACCACGTGCACATGGCTCTGGCCAGGCCTGACAGGGATCTGTGTCCAGTCAACGAACACCTGCTTCTGATGACAGTACCCAGTCTGGGTTGGTACCGGATACGGTCCGTAGCACACCTGCAAGGCACAGGTACCATGTCCGTGGCCAGAGACACTGATCTGTATGACCTGGCAGGTACAGTCTGTGGCTGTCCACAAACACCAGTATATGGCAGCCATGAGGTGGAACTGTGTGCATCCATACACACATGCGAATTGACAACACCTAGGGCTACCGCATACACGCACACACTGCATCAACATTGCCCCACCTTGTACTGCTGTCCCTCACCAACACACATACACATACATGTCAATCGGTGGTATCGGTGGCTGACTCAGGCATACCAAGTTCACACCCTGTGCATATAATGAAACTGTGCCACCTCCTGTAATCTGTAACATCAGTGCAGGTACAGGTTAACAAGTTGCTGATGCACAGGGTGACTACATAGATGTGTAGTAATAGTATCATGTTGTTAACAGTACTGTGTGCTGAGATAATTGTGGGTATATCGCAGCATGCCTGATGCAGTAAGGGTATGATTGTCATGTACTGTTGTCTACACCCATGGTAAGTACCATAGTGTATCATCTGCACATGTTGGCATACTGGTGGTAAGGATGTCAACAGAAGGCTACATACATAGGTAGCACAGGGGATAAGGTAATGAAAGTATTAATACGCAATGATGGACATGTAAACTGCAAGTGGCATGTTGCCCACACTGAACTCTGCAATGCGGATGTTTGAGGATGTTGATATGTGTGCAGTACTACACGACTGGTACAGGACACACAGGAGCACCCTAGCACTGCAAGCTCACATCTCATACCATGCTAGACAGCCCCAACACAAAAAACTAACTGTCACAGGAGGGAGAGTCCCCATACATGTCAGGGATGCTGTGGTGGCAGGCCAGGTAGCATACATGCTACTAAGTATGGAACCACTGAGTGAAGGCTCAGTGTCTGTTATTTGACATGTGTATTACTGCAGGTATGAGCACATGGGTTTCCATCCAGTTATTGTACATTCTGACAGTACATGGTCTGTACACTTGTGTGCGCTGAGACTGGACCCTAGCCATCTGACCTGTGTATTTCCATGTACATGTGCATAGTGCCTGCATATTTGCCTGTAAGTGGTACAGCTTGTTTGTTGTACAATGGACTACATGCAGCCCTGCTTACTGTAGCTTTGTTTGCATGCATGTTTGCTTGCAATTACCCTGGAATACTGATCCCACCTGCAATGCATTGTTACAGAGCTTCTGTGGACTCCTAGTGACATCTGCATAGCTTACTATATGTATGCCCATGTCTCACTTGACAGAATGTCACTGTTTGTCCTGTTCACATGTACGTTGCCTGTGACACATTGCATATGACTTACCTGTCATTTGTCCACGTGAGCAGTCATATACGCTACTGCTAACTAATCACAGGCACTACACCCTCACATATTCATCTTCTGTTGAACCACCCGCTTCGCTAGGGATGACTTGCACCTGTCACCCCTGGGCTTTCGGATATTGGCAAAGGCTCTTGCTACCCCCATAGTGCCTTTGTTAGGCAAGGCTCAAATGACAAACCCACCTTCATAGGTATCACAAGGGATAAGAAACAGAGTAATGCTACCCAACGCCAGAAGTCTACACCTCAAGATGCATGCACTCGAAACTCTCCTTAGCATGGAGAACATCGATATCTGTGCAGTAACAGATGCCTGGTTCAGGGCTACTGAGAGCACCCCAGCACTACCAGGTTATACCTCATACCATGCTTTTCAGCCCCAAAACGTGGAATGAACCACAAAAGGAGGGGGAGTATTGATATTCATCAAAGATACCCACACCTCCAGGTTGGTGGCAAAGCACCAAGCATCAGATACTATCCATGTGCAACTAACAATGGGTGAAACTGCCTTCCAGGTTATAGCCTGCTACAGACCACCCTCCCAAACCCAAGAACTGCACTTGGCCTTCCTGAGAACAGTGGAAAATATGAAGGTCTCTCCAAACACCATTATATTGGGCGACTTCAACTACCCAAACATAGACTGGGAGCATGACTCTAGCTCCAACACCCTAGCCCAAATATTCCTAGAATATATGAGCTCAAATGCTATGGAACAACTTGTTACCACTCCCACAAGAAGGGGAAACATACTGGACCTGATCATCACCAACATGGGGACTCTATGCTCCAGACCAGAAGTGTATCCCTCACTGGTAAGATCAGACCATAAACTAATCTCACTGGATATTCACATCCGGACCCCACTCCCTGTCCAGAAAACCACAGTGAACAACTTCTCTAAAGCAAATTCACACTCCTCAAAACTGAGGTGGAAACCTTCAAAGCCCCCGGGCCTGTGGAAACTACAGATCAGACCGCAGATTCCTCTATAAATGCATTCTATGGACACCTTCAGGAATGCATGGATCATGCGATCCCAAATAAAACCAAGACCCAATCCTCCAAAGGCAGACGTCCTGTCTGGTGGACCCCAGCCATAAACAAACTACACAATAGAAGGAGGAAGCTAGTTAATGATACAGCAAAATCCCAAAAAGGGAAGGCATCACTGATCAGTATTAGCAAATAACTACGGGCACTCATAAGATTGTCTAAGGCCAGCTTTGAGAGAAAATTGCACAGGACACTAAGGATAATCACAAGGCTTTCTTTAGTTATGTTAGGAACCTGGGTGGTAATTCCCAGATATGCTCAGAGGTAGTCCAAAATGTCAATAGAAACACCAAACCCACAGACATTGCCAACATTCTAGATGACAGGTTCAGCGCAAACTCCCCCCCCTCCACACCGAAAGGGCAAATATTTATCCCAGTAGAGTGCTGCCCCCCTGACATCTCAGATGCTCAGGTAAGAGCTGCCCTCTCCAAAGCAATAAACACTGCATCAATGGGACCAGACAGTGTCCCGGGCTGTGTCCTACATGAACTCCAAGAAGAGCTACAACCAAACATAAAACTACTGTTCAATCCCAGCCTTACTACAGGATATGTGGCCAAAGAGTGGCGTACACCAACAGTGGTCCCTCTACAGAAAGGTGGTGCCTCAACGGATTCTGGACACTATCGCCCCATAAGCCAGACTAGCTCAGTCTGCAGAGCTATGGAAAGGATCATCATGGACCTCATAAATAAAGATATTGGGGACCTACAGACACTGGATCATACCCAGTTTGGCTTTGTTAAGGGCAGATCCTGCCTCTCAAACCTGGTTGATTTCTTTGAAACAGTCACCAAGGCCATTGACGAGGGGAAGGTGGTCCACACAGCCTACCTGGACCTCACAAAAGCCTTCGACACAATACCCCACTTGGGCATTCTAGAGAAGCTCGCCAGCTTAAATATAAGCCCCTATGTCACTAGATGGATTGCACACTGGCTCAAGGACAGAACCCACATGGTTAGAATTGCTGGAGCCATGCCAGACTCCAAACCAGTTACAAGTGGTGTCCCACAAGGCTCAGTCCTGGGACCCCTCTTGTTTGGTATATATTTATCGGAGGTACAGGCCAACACGGAAGGACTGTGGCTGACCAGATTTGCAGATGACTGCAAACTGGACGCCATAATCGACTCTCCAGCCGACACAAGCATCCTCCAAAAGGGCCCCATAGAAACAGACAACTTGTGCAAGAGCCATGGCCTTAAGCTGAATGCAAAAAAGTGTATAGTCATCCCCTTTGGCAAAAACAAAGTGCCCACAAAGTACCACATAGGTGGTAATCCATTAAGTACAGAAGAAGTAATTAGGGACCTGGGGACCCAAGTTGATAGCAATCTCTCATTTGACAACCACGTGGCCAAAGTGGTTAGAAAGACATTTTATATAGCCCACCTCATCATGAAGGGATTCACATCTAGATCAGGGGAGGACATCGTGCCTCTTTACTCATCCCTCATCAGGCCCATAATTGAGTAAAATGCCCCTGTTGGGATGTACCTTACCAGACACCTGCAGCAACTGGAAAGATCCCAAAAGTACCTCACCACGAGGATCAAAGGGCTCAAACAGATGGCATATGCTGACCGGTTAAAGAAACCCCAGCTCTACTCAGTGGCATACCGCCTGTTCAGAGGCGATCTGTGCCTGATGTATAAAGCCATGTCAAACCCGGACTTAATGGGCATGCTGCACCTGAGAATATCCAAATCCCATCGAGCTACACGCTTGAGAGACTTGAACCTCAGCACTGAAATAAATAGGACATGCTGGAGGGACAGATTCATAACCCAGAGGCTCACTTCACTCTGGAATAAAATCCCAGTCCAGGTTAGGCAGAGTCCCTCATTGACTCTCTTCAAGAGGAATCTTGATGAGTGGATGGGACATCGTAGGTTTACCCCGGGTATCACTTCTGTGTCACTGTTAGACAGAGGCACAGTATACTAACCTCAAAAAAGGGCATGGCAAGATATATTTACAATGGATGGCGACAGCCAAACACATTCTGGCTAGGTTTATAAATGCCCTAGGGCAGATAGCCTAGTATGAACTTGTGAACCTATGTACCTTGTTCCCCATTGGCCCTATGTGCTGTTAATCACCATGGCAATCACAATACTATGGTAGCATGTGCAAAGGTCAGTTGTCAGTCACCTCTATGGTACAGTTGTGGAATATGTGGGTCATGTGGCAATGTCAAAGCTGCCACATGTACACAGTCAACCCTCTCCCCTACACATGGACGTACAACACATGTATGAGATGGAACCACATAGCCAAACTGGGGACTAAGCACTCTGAACCCAGTACTGGCATAACCTGTCAGGTGGCATGAAATACTACAGTGACTACAATACCAGTCTGATGTAGACCTACACTGACAGCAATACAAGCACGTGAACACACTGGGCCATTCGTGGAGCCTAAGAATAGCATCCTGCCTGAGCGGCAGACACCTCTGCAGCTGGCACACAGGCATACGTTATGCCAGAACACATCACGCATAACACATAGCACACAAATCCTGTGTGCCAAACAGTCACAGCCTGTATGGCTAGACAACACACCTGCCACAGTTGTGTTAGGTACCTTTATTGTCCGGTACAGTGAAGTCACACTCACCAGGCTGAACAAGGTGAAGGTCACAGTGATATGCCCGTGGGGCACTATGGTCCACCACATAACACACACATACAGGTCAGTCAGCGGCATGGACACATATGACTCAGTCATTGTCCATGCCATGTACCTTCTCCTGCTGTACTTATAGGGTGCTGACATCACCAGTGTTTAGAAAGGGGAATGCATCCTGTAGTGTGTTCTCCTAGTTGGCAAAAGGGACATTTCTTTTATACAGACTTGCACACACACTAACCCCCTTCACACACACTGAGCATTTGCAGGATTCAAACCACTACCTAACTATGTTATAACACTCTAGACGGACGCATTAGTAGAGTGTGCTATTCGCATTACTGGGAGGTTTCCCTTCTCCTGCTTTTCTTATAGGGTGCTGACATCATCAGTGTTTAGAAAGGGGAATGTGCATCCTGTAGTGTGTTCTCCTAGTTGGCAAAAGGGACATTTCTTTCATACAAACTTGCACACACACTAACCCCCTCCACACACACTGAGCATTTGCAGGATTCAAACCACTACTTAATTATGTTATGACACTCGAGACAGACGCATTAGCAGAGCGCGCTATTCGCATTACTGGTAGGTTTCCTTTCTCCTGCTTTACTTATAGGGTGCTGACATCATCAGTGTTTAGAAAGGGGAATGTGCATCCTGTAGTGTGTTCTCCTAGTTGGCAAAAGGGACATTTCTTTCATACAGACTTGCACACACACACACTGAGCATTTGCAGAATTCAAACCACTACCTAACTATGTTATGATACTCGAGACGGACGCATTAGCAGAGCGCGCTATTCGCATTACTGGGAGGTTTCCCTTCTCCTGCTTTACTTATAGGGTGCTGACATCATCAGTGTTTAGAAAAGGGAATGTGCATCCTGTAGTGTGTTCTCCTAGTTGGCAAAAGGGACATTTCTTTCATACAGACTTGCACACACTAACCTCCTCCACACACACTGAGCATTTGCAGGATTCAAACCCCTACCTAACTATGTTATGACACTCGAGACGAAACCATTAGCAGAGCGCGCTATTCGTATTACTGGGAGGTTTCCCTTCTCCTGCTGTACTTATAGGGTGCTGACATCATCAGTGTTTAGAAAGGGGAATGTGCATCCTGTAGTGTGTTTTCCTAGTTGCCAAAAGGGACGTTTCCCTCACACAGACTTGCACACACACCAACCCCACTCACACTGAGCATTTGCAGGATTCAAACCCCTACCTAATTATATTATGACACTTGAGGAAGACGCATTAGCAGAGCGTACTATCCGGATACTGCACCTGCAGTATTTATAGGGTGCTGACATCATTATTTCTACAGAGGTATGTACATCTAGTACTACCTGTCAGGTGGGGGATAGCATATATATGCATTTGCAGCCACCTACGTCAGGGTCAGATATGCACATCGCACTGGCAGCTTATGTTTTATACCATGCTTCGTGACCACAGGACCTGTAACACACAACACAACCAGTCCTGACCACCCCTCCCACATCCAGGACACACACTTTGCTTCCCTGGGCACAGTGCCAAGATATGCAGGTGTTTACATACACCATTCCAGTTGTTAACGTCAGGTACAGGCATATTGTGTGTGGGAACTACTCAGGCCTCTACAACATTACCCTACAGCCACTACAATTTGTGAGTCCATGTGCTATGGCAGAACCACTCACCACAGCCACAAGGGGGGATACATATTGCACCTGACCATCTACAACATGGGTACTCACTGTTCCACACCAGAGGTAGACCACCATTGTTAATATCTGACCATACCCACCTTTCCCTGGCCATCCATATCCCATCCCCACCCCAAGCAAGGTTGTCACTGCAAACAAACTGTATTTATCAAAAGCAGACTTTACACTTGTGAAGACTGGGATGGAAGACTTCAAAGGACCCATGCTGGGGGAGTATACAGGCCACTCTGCATAATCCTTGACAATTGCATTCTATGAGCATGTGGAAGGTTTGCATTGATCATGCTATCCCATATATACCCATGACTGCTCCACAACAGGACACCTGTCAGATGTACACCAGCCATATATGAGGTGTCCAACAGAGTGAGCTAATACATTGCAGAGCAGTAGCCCACAGAGGGAGGACATCTCTGAACAGAACCAGCATGACACTTCAATCCCTCATAATCATCAGGATACAGTGTTGACAGTGAAATTGTCCAGACAATGCAGATAAGGCTCCCCTCAGTCTGTTATTGACACCCACTTACTGTTAGAGGTCCTCAGCAACCCTCTTCCAGAACACACCAACAACATGGCTGTGGCTTAGCAAATTCAAACCCTGGGATCTCCACTGTGTCCCTGCTTGACAGAGGCACAGCACACTAGCCTCACATGGTGCCTTATGTGACCTACTTTACAGTGGCACAGTAGCCTACTGTACTGGGGAGGCAGACGCCAAGCACACTCTGGCTAAGCTGTCATTACCTAGGGCAAACAGCCTAGTGTTGACCTCTACACCCATATGTTTAATTGTCAAATGCACATTATTTGTTGCTGCTAGACTGTTTGCAGGTCTTTATTGCCATAGCATTCCCTGTTTGTATGAACAACTTGTGTATCTGTGGAAGATGTTTGCATATGGGAGGGATCCACTATATCACGTATGCCTCTGTAGTCATTTAACTGTGTGCACTGGGCAGATTGCTGTAATGTGGTTGGTTCCTGGAATAACACGTACATATACCAGATATGTGTGGCCAACTGCTAAACTGAGATTTGGCCTAAGTGTGTGAGCATGCCCAGTTCAGCCTTCCCATGGCATGTTGTCTGACATGTCTCATTTATCAAAGTGTGTGAGCATGCCCAGTGTGAGCTTTCCATATGTTGAACTCTGCAGCCCACCACATTTGTGGATGAGTGTGAACTTCAACAAATATCTCAAGTTTATGGTTGTGTGTTGTGTGTCATGTTGTGTAGTTACTGTCCGACTGCTTTATGTGTGAACACAACAGGGATTATACTGTGCCTGCAGGGTTTGCATGGGATACTTTGCATACAGTTGTCAACATCCTTTCATACTGACCTAACACTGTAGTACCGTATAGTGTACTGGTTCAGTACTTTGACTGTGGTGGACAGTATCCTGGGCTTTAGTCCTATCACTGCTTTACATTTCCATAGTGAGCACAACAGCCTGGTTAGGGGCCAGATGTGCACATCTGACCATGTTGCATTATGTTCAGATATGAACTACTTAAACCAGGCTTGTCCAACATTGGTAGTGTATTCCACAACATAGGTGTACATTTGAAAACACTAGCAATGTGCCCTAGGCCATTTCTAATGCTAGTCGGAGAGTGCGTTTGTCCTTCGACACACATTGTAAGTGGAGTTTGCCATGACATATGTCATGGTTAGTATACTGTGCCTCTGTCTACCTGTGACATAACAGTGATACCCAGGGTAAACCTACCATGTCCCATCCACTCATCAAGATTCCTCTTGAGGAGAATCGATGAGTGACTCTATGGATAGCCTGTACTGGGAGTTTACTCATGAGTGGGGGTGGCTTCTGTGTTATGGATCATGCAGTACAGCTTGTCCTATGTATGTCAGTGCTGGGGTTCAGGTCTCTCATGTGCATATCTCACTGCCATTCAGATTGTACAAGGTGCAGCATGGTTATTGATTCCAGCTTGGACATGGCTTTATACATCAGACACAGCTTGCCTCTGGGTGGGCAGTATGGCAGTGTGTGTAGCTGCAGTTTGTTTAATCAGGCAACACATGGCATCTGTGCAAGCTCTTTGATACTCCTGGTGAGGTACTGTTGGGGACTTTACAGTTGATGGAGGTGTCTGCTGAGGTACATCCCACAGGGGCTTTTGTAGTCAATTGTAATGCTGATGAAGGATGACTGCAGAGCCACAATGACCTCCCCTTATCTAGATCTGACAACCTTCATGATTAGGTGAGTATATGGTATGTTTCTGTAAACACTACAGCCACATGTTTGTCCAATGCAGGATATCTATCACCTTGTGTCCCCAGGTCTCTCATTACATGTTAAGTACGTAATGGTTTAACACCTATGTGGTAATTGGTGGGCACTTACTGTATATCCACGGGGTTGACTATACACTTTTCTGCAATTAGCTTGCTGACATGGCTATGGCACCAGTTGTCTGTTTCTATGTGGCCCTTTTGTGGGATGCTTGTGTCAGCTGGAGGGTCAGATATGGTGGGCAGTTTGTAGTCCTCTGCAAACATGTTCAGACACAGTCCTTCCATGTTGGCCTGTACCTATGGGACATATATACCAAACGAGGGAGGTCCCAGGACCAAGCCTTGTGGGATGCCAGTTATATCTGGTTTGTAGTCTGACATGGCTGCAGCATGTCTGACCATGTCAGTTCTGTCCTTGGTCTGGTTTGCAACCCCTCTACTGACATAGGGGTTTATATTTAAGCTGGTGAGCATATCTATAATGAACACGTAGGGTATTGTATAGAAGCCTTTGCAAGGTCCAGCTATGCTGTGTGGACCACATTGCCCTCATCAATGACCTTAATGACTGTTTCAAATGAGTCAAACATGTTTAGGGGCAGGATCTGCACTTAAGAAAGCCACACTGGGTAGGGTCCGGAGTCAGTAGGTCCCCAATATCTTTATGTCTGTGGTACATGCTGATCCTTTCCATAGCTGTGCAGACCGAGCTTCTCAGGATTCTGGGGTGGTAGTTTTCAGTATCCATTCAGGCAGCACCTTTGTTGAGAACGACCACTGTTGTTGTACACTGCTCTTTGGGTACATATCCTGTGGTAAGGCTGACATTGAGCAGTAGTGTGATTTGGCATTCCATTCTTCTTGGAGTCCATGTTGGACTCAGCCCAGGACACCATCTCATACCATTGCTGCTGTGTGTTTTGCTTTGTAGATGCTGGCTGTTACCTCAGCATCTGCAATGTCAGGGGGCCAGCAGTCTGCTGGGATAGATATTTTGCATTCTGAGGGGGGGGGGTTGCACTGCACCTGTCAGGATGTATGTTGGCAATATCTGTGTGTGTTTGGTATGTTGTTTGTAATATTTGTGTGATTCAGAGCATATCTGTGAATTCCCAACATGGTTCCTACCATCAGTTGTGGAAGCCTTGGGATTATCCTTAGTGTCCTGTACAATTTGTATCTTCATAGGTTCATAGGTTCATACTAGGCTATCCACCCTAGGGCATTTGTAAGCCTAGCTAGAGTGTGTGTGACTTTCGCCACCCCTTGCTATGTGAATATTATGGCCATTTATGATTTGCTTTGCTGTGCCTCTG
This sequence comes from Protopterus annectens, assembly GCF_019279795.1. Lineage (NCBI taxonomy): Eukaryota > Metazoa > Chordata > Ceratodontiformes > Protopteridae > Protopterus > Protopterus annectens. The sequence goes on along the minus strand of NC_056746.1, from coordinate 1,096,424,280 downwards.
TCTGGACGCGACACAGTGAAGACCCCCAGTGTAAATCTACGATCATCCATCCACTTGGCAAGATTCCTGTTGAAGAGTGTCAGTGAGGGGCTCTGCCTAACATGGAGTGAGATTCTGTTCCAGGGTGTGGGGAGCCTCTGGGTTATGTATCTGTCCCTCCAGCACATCCTATTTTATTATGTGTTGAGGTTGACATCTCTCACTCTCACAGCTCCAATGACTTTGAGTTTTCTGGGGTGTATGTGTTGAGGTTAACATCTCTCACTCTCACAGCTCCAATGACTTTGAGTTTTCTGGGGTGGAGCATGTCCATTACTCCTGTGTTGGACATGGCCTTGTACAACAGACATACAATGCCTCTGTGTAGGCAGTATGTGACTGTATTCAGCTGGGGTGTCTACAGCCAGGCAGCATATGACATATATTTGAGACCCTTTATCCTCTTGGTGAGGTACCTTTGAGGTCTTTCTAACTGCTGCAGGTGTCAGGTAAGGTACATCCCAAATGAGGCATTGTACTAGATTATGGGTCTGATAAGAGAACAGTATAGGGGCACAATGACCTCTGTTGACGTAGATGTGAATCCTTTCATGATACGGTGTCCAATATAGACAGTCTTCCTAGCCATATTGGCAATGTGAGTGTCACATGACAGGTTACTATCCACTTGTGTCCCTAGGTCCCTGATTACTCCTTCCATACATAATGGTTTACCACCTATGTGGTAATTTGTGAGTACCTTGTTTGGTATTTGGTGGGACATTCATACTGTCCAGTGTCTTCAGGATGGCTGGGTGGGGTTCCTGTGTGTGAGAGTGTGGTCTGTAGCATGCTACAGACTGTACAGCAGTCTTGCCTACGGTTAGTTGCACATGGGTGGACTCCAATGCCTTGTGCATTGTCAGTTACCTGGACGTATGGATGTCTGTGCTGAATATGGATACTCACCCTCCTTTTATGTTTTTTCCAGGTTTTGGGGCCATAACGCATGATATGTGGTATAACCTGGTAGTGCTGGTGTGCTGTCAGGAGGCTTGCAGCAGGTTTCTGTCACTGCACAGACATCGATGTTCTCCATACTGGGGAGGGCCTCAGGAGCATGCATACTGAGGTTTACACATCTGGCATTGGTCAGCATTACCCTTATGTTTCTTTCCACTTATGTTTTGTAGGGTGGTGGGTTAGTTTTTCAGCCTTGCCTACGATAGGCTCTATGGAGGTGGCAAAAGCCTTATCCAATATCCAGACGCCCAGGGGTAAGAGGTGCAAGCCATCCCTGGAACAGCTGCGTGGCTTGTCAAGCATGACATCCTATGCAGACAGACATTGGATCCCCTTGGAATGACACCAGTAATTGTGCCACTTGTTATAACTGATCATTCCGTGTTTGTACTGTGGTGTCCTTCTTGGTGAGGGTAGGATGCTGCAAATGGTCAGTGTCATACCGGCCTGGAATACATAATCGGAGAGCTCATCTATGTCTCTTTTCATGTAGTCCGGGGAGGTACATCTCAGGTCATTCACACCAGCATGGACTATGACTGCATCATATTTCTATTTGCTTTGGGGTGACCTGCATACTTGTGTTATGTGGCGTATTGTAGCAGCCTACAGGCAGCTTACTGTACACTTTCCCTTGTTCAGTCTGGTGTGCGGGACAGCAGCGTGTCTCACTATGGAGTCACCTATTACAACTGTATCAGGCATGTTGTTTCTCCTTCTGGCCTGTGACTGTTTGGGACACCAGCTTTGTGTACTATGTGTTGCATGTGCTATGTTTGGAGGTTGCTTGATTGGGTGTCTGCTTTGGAGGCCTCTGTTGGTGTGGTGTGTTTGTAATTCGGGCCTCTGGGAATGTTTTTCTGTGTTTATGTCTTTGGTTTGCAGTTGTGATAGCTCTATGTGGGACTGGGTTTTTGGTGTGTGTGGTTACCTTCTCCTCCTGACTAGTTTTGGGAGTACTGCGTTGAGGGAGCTCAGCCTCCAGTTTGGATAGATGGTTGCATCTCTCACATATATTTGTATTTCTTGGGGGCAGTTGAGGGTTGTCTGTGTACTTGGGGCAGGTGTAACATTGCCTCAAGATTCATAGATTCAACTTGTTGTAGCTGGCCTTAGTGGATTGTATGTGTGGACATATTTTATTGCCATACTACTGATCAGTGATTACTTCTTTTTTTATGTTTGCTCTATCATGTAGTAGCTTGCTCATTCTCTTGCATGGTTTGGTTATGGCTGGTGTCCACCATGCCAGATGCCTGCATGTATGGCATTGTGTCTTGTTTTAATTTAGGATTGCATAATCCAAGCATTCCTGGCAGTGTTCATGAAATGCCTGTATAACAGGTTCTGAGGTGTGCACCTGCACAGGGCCTTTAATGGATTCCACATCAGTTTGGAGGAGTGCAACTTTTGCTTTACACATGTTTTTCACTGTGGTTTTCTGGCCAGGGACTGTGGTCAGGATGTGTATATCCAGTGTGATTACTCTTTGATCTGGTCTTACCAGTGAGCGATACACTTCTCATCTTACCATCCAGTACCCATGTTGCTGATTACCACATCCAGTATGCTTACCCCTCTTGTGGGAGTGGTACATTGTTCCTGGGCATTTTGGTTTATGGATTCTATGAACTTTTGTCCTACAGTGTTGGAGCTAGTATAATGCTCCCAGTCTATGTCTGGGTATTTTCAGTCACCCAATATAATGTGGTTTGGAGGACTTGATATATTCATGTATTCCAACATAGGCCAGGTGCAGTTCCTGGTGTTGGGATGGTAGTCTGTAGCAGGCTATAAACTGGGGGCAGTTTTAGCCACTGTTACTTGACCATGGCTAGTCCATGCTGCTTCTTGTTGTGGTACCAACATGGGGGTGTGGTTATCCTTGACAATTATTGCTAGTCACCCTCCTTTTGTAGCTTGTTCCATGTTTTGAGGCTGTACAGCACAGTATGAGGTATAACCTGGTAGTGTTAGGGTGCTGTTGTGAGCCTTGACCCAGTTTTCTGTTACAGCACAGATATCAACATTCTCCATACTGGGTGAGTTTAGACTGCATGCATCTTGCTGTTTAGACTTCTGGCATTGGGTAGCATTACATCTAGGTTCTTATCCCTTCTGATACCTATGGAGGTAGGTTTGTGTTTTGAGCCTTACCTATTCAGGGCACGCTGTGGGTAACAACAGCCTTTGCCAGTATCCATACGGCCTGTACTGATAGGTGCACACCAGTCCTAGCAGGTGGAGCATCATGTCATGCTCAGCATGTCATCCCAGGCTGGCACACATTGGATCCCCTTTGACTAACTGCAATGCTTCAGACAATTATTGCAATTGATCATCTCATTGTCATATTGTGGCATGATGCTTGGTGAGGGTAGGATGTTAGTCACGGTCCTCAGGTGTGCATATAGTACATGGTGTTACATTACTTAACACATGGCATTCATGCCTCAGGTGGCGCTGCAGGGCTGCCTCTGTCGGATGCACATATTACACTCCCTGTACATGTTTGTGAGCAGGTCATGTCATTTTAGGCATCCCTGTTATTATTTGAGTGAGTCAGAGGGGGTATCATTCCCAGGGTTCCTACTGAGCCAGTGTATGTGCTATGCGTTGCCTCTTTGCCAAGGCCAGGGCATATTGGGCATACCTCTTTCTGCCTACTGGGGCAGGCTCAGGTTGTTCCTCCTCCGAGTCACGCTCTGTCTGTGATGGCCTTGGCAATGGTGGGGGGCTGTTTGGCCCAGCCCTATGCTGGTCCTGCTGCAGCTGTTTTCGCAAGATCATATTATGTAGCATAGCACATACCATGACAATTTGGGTACATGTAGTTGGTGTGTACTGCAAGGCTCCACCAGATGTGTCCAGACACCGGAACCGTGACTTGAGCAGCCCAAACACACGCTCTATTACATTACGTGTTTGTGTATGTGCCTCATTATGGTGTTCCTGTTCAGGTGTGTGTGCGTTTCTGATGGGTGTCATCAGCCATGGCTCCAGTGCATAACCTGCATCCCCCACTAGGTGTCCGTGTGGGATGTCCCCATTGGCAAATGTCTGGTACAGCTGCGTCAAATGCCAGATGTGGGAATCATGGTAGCTCCCAGGGCAGCCAGCACACACATTCATTATTATGCCCTGGGCATCACACATGACCTGGCAGTTGATGGAGGGGAAGCCCTTGTGGTTAATGTAGGCCCTACCCTGCTCACCGGCTGGTGCTTTGATGCGTATGTGCGTGCAGTCTATTGCACCCACTACCTCAGGGTATTCCGCTATTTGCTGGAAGAGACGCATATTGCTGGCCAATACCTCACGGGCATTGGGGAAATATACATGATCACCGACATGTGCTGACATGGCATCCAGGAACTGGTGCAGTACCCTGGAGGCTGATGCCTGTGATATCCCCATCACATCACCAGTTGGTCTCTGGAAGGTACCTGTTGCTAGTATTCTTAGGCCAACACATACCTTGGTTTCCACTGGGATGGGTTCCCTTCTGTTGGTTCTGTGTGTGAGGCGAGGCCTGCACAGCTCCACTATTTGCTGCAGGAGCTCTCTGTCCACTCTATAGCACTCTACTATCTCCAGCTCATGTAATCCATGGTAGGTAACCCTGGGCCTGTACACTCTTCTCCGTCTCCTCACTGTGGGTTGTCTGGCACCATCTGCATTGTCACCACCCTCAGCAAGTCACCTATGTCTCATTATGACAGCTATGGCAGCCCCTAACATTTCTGCTCTGAGTTCAGCTTTTTAGTTTTGACTTCTACTAGCTTACTCCTGTCTTGCAGTGTCTCTTGAGAGAAACATCTTGCACTGCTGTTTGCAGAGTTTTAAGTGTTGGGCTGAGCTACTATTCTGCCTGTCTAATTGCCTGCTTCTAATTGTTTTCACCTGCTAGCTCCAGCAGTATTCCCTGCTAGCTTCCTACTAATTCTGTTGCTTCCTTTTTCCTTTATGTTTCCTCAGGGGGGAGCAGCGTGCATACCAGCAGAAACACGCTCACAGTGGCCTACACGCACACATGCTTACACGGTTCAGAATCTGCTTATTTGGGTTTAAACGCGCGCACACCAGTGCAAACAGTGTTAAACATCTCCCAACACGCTCCCACATGCTCAGTCTGCCTTACACGTGCGCACACTGTCCTACTTGTGCTTCATGGTGCGCACACGTGCGCATGCACGCCCAGCAAGAAACTTTGGTGTAGGCAACAGTGTACACCTTCCATTTCTTGACTTTCCCATGCTTATGTCATGGTACTCCTCTTTCCATGATATGTGTCTGACATCTGTCATGTAACTCTGACCTCCAATGAACTGCATTTCTTTCTGCCATTCCCCCCTGTGATGTCACATATCTCCTACTCTGTTCCTCCCCCTTATGTATCTCTTACACTACTCAGAATGTGCTCATTTGCTATGTGACAGTGGAATTCAGTATCCTAACACTCATTTGCATCAGATTGCCTACTAATGCTTAGTTACATGTCTTAGACTCAGCTTCCCCCCTTAGCAACCACTACACGGTGGCCATGTTGTTTTTGGTCTGCTGGTCCCTGCATTGTAAATCCATGTATTGCATAAAACCCACATTTGTGGCTTTATAACCTTCATTTTTATGTTTTATATAGCGCAGCCCGTTTGCGCGGGGCTGCACTGCATTTAAACACCGGCGATCGCCGAAAAAAAAATATTTATTTTTCATATTTGCATTGGGGTACCTTGCCAATGGCCACATATTTGGCCATTGGCATGCTGCCTGACACATATGCACCTTTTATTTGGAGCTGACATGGCTCCATTGTGGTTTTTGCAGAAACGTACTCAGTTGTCAACTGAGTACATTTCTGCAGCTAAAACGGCTCTTACACGGGCTGCTTTGGGCTTCCTGGATCACTAATCTACCTAATTTGCATGCTATTTGGCTGCAAGTGAGGTGATTAGCATATCCACGCCCACTCCGTGTAAGAGACGTTTTAGCTGGTCTCTTACACGGACTTTAGGGCTGTTCCTGGATCGCGAAGGCTGCATGGAGTCTTACACTACTCTTAGACTCCGTGCAAGCCTTCGTGAATCCTGCCCTATATGTATGTTGATGCAAAACCTTGTTCAATTAACTTTTTAAAGCGAGTTAGAGTTATATTTAAAAATTGGCCTCAATTTTGCACTTTTGCCCTCCCCCCATTATTTTTCAGCTTGAAAGGTATTCTAATCCTTAATTTGGGGCAATTGACAAGTATACACAGCTACTTGTTATCCATTCTAGATGTCAAAGAAGAGCATTTGACATTACATCAGTAACCTCAACTTCTTGCATATACAAAGCATGTAAAATTATTACCATAACACATCAGAATTTGGGGTGTTTCCAACAAAACATGATGCTTATTAGAAAATTGCTTACTAGATTACTAGCAGAACATGATGCATTTTGGAAACACAGTATAAGGCCTTCTTCACATATGTCCACAGTCTCAAAGGAAGCACCCAGATCTGTTCAGAACTGGTGGTCAAGGACACCACATACACAAATGCTGTAGATACAGCCAACTTTCTGGCTGACTGATTAAGCGAAAACTTCACCTCTCTGTCCCCCCCATCAATAAATCAGGACATCCCCATTACCTGCTCCCTCCCCTTATCTCTAGGGAACAGGTCATCACTGCCCTCTCAAAGGCAAAAAATACAGTCCCCGTGGGACCAGATAACATCCGAGGCTGCATCCTACATAAAATCAGGCATGAACTTTCAGCACCATTAGGCACCCAATTCAACCAAAGCCTGAGTACCAGCTTTGTCCCAGCTGAGTGGAGGACAGCCACTGCCATCCCTTTACATAAAGGCGGAGCATCCACCGATCCAGGAAGTTATAGACCCATCAGCCTAACTAGCCTGATCTGCAAGGGCATGGAATGGATTATCATGGACCTCATTAACAGGGACATTGGCAACATCCAAACACTCCACCCCACACAGTTTGGCTTTGCAAGGGGAAGGTCATGTCTGTTAAATCTGCTCAGCTTCTTTCAGACAGTCACCAAAGCCATGGACAAGAAGATGGTGTACACCACCTACCTTGACCTGGCCAAAGCCTTCAACACTATTCTCCACTTGGGCATAATAGATAAAGTCTCTCAACTAGGCATCAATCCATATGTTACCAGATGGGTAGCAAACTGGCTCACTGATAGAACCCACCTAATCAAAATAGGGGAAGCCACCTCAATCAGTAAACCCGTAATGAGCGGCGTACCCCAGGGATCTCTCTTGGGGCCACTGTTTTTCAGGATATACTTCTCTGAGGTGCAGGCCAAAACCAGTGGGCTATGGCTGAACAAGTTTGCAGATGACTGCAAGTTGGGCACAGTCATCAACTCCCCAATTGATGTGGACGTCCTCCAAGAGGGTCTCACCCAAACAAATGACTGGTGCCAGAAACATGGCCTCAGGCTGAATGTCAAAAAAATGCATTATCATCCCCTTTGGGGAGAGTGGCATCCCCACATATTATCACATTAATAACAATGTTCTAAGCACGCAATCAGTCATGAGGGATTTGGGCACCCAGGTTGATAGCAACCTAACCTTTGACCATCATGTTGCTTCAGTTGTACGGAAAGCTTTCTATGTGGCCCACCTCATAAGTAAGGGTATCTCATCCAGGGACAAGGAGATCATAACATCCCTGTATTCTTATAAGGCCAAGTACTGAGTACAACGCCCCCTTCAGCATGTACCTCACAAAGCACATGCAGCAGCTGGAGAGATCACAGAGGTTCCTCACCAGGAGAATCCAGGGCCTCAAACATCTACCCCACACAGATAGGCTAAAAGCCCTGTCCCTCTATTCAGTTTCATACAGACTCCTCAGAGGTGACCTCTGTCTGGCATACAAAGCAATGTCAGACCTCATCTTGATGGGACTGTGGCATATCTGCAAGTCAAGCTCCACTTGAGTAACCTGCATGCACAACCTCAACCTGGTCTGTGACATCAATAGAACTTGTTGGCAGGACAGATTTGTGTCCCAGAGACTCCCCCATCTGTGGAATAGACTTCTCTGCATGTCAAGCAGAGTACCTCATTATCCCTTTTTAAGTGCAACCTGGATAACTGGATGGGAAACTGAAAATACACCCCTGATATTCCACCTGTGTCCCTGCTGGACAGGGCATTGGCTGCTGATTTGTCTAAACATGGGCTAAACTCTTGGCTAGGCTTATAAGGGCCTCAGGGCCAATAGCCTAGTAACTTTCTATGATCCCATGATACAGTTAAAATTACTTAGTAGTTGCAAATTCTTGCAAGTCATATACTTTCCATTTTAATGTTTTTCTAAATTCCTAATTTATGCTTGCTTGGCTTAGGCTCATCACTAAACTGTTTCTGTTTCTGTTAATGGGCTGTACTATAAAATGCTGACTTCCTTGATGCCAACAAGCTGAAAGGATGAAAAAAATGTGTGAATCACAGAAGGGACAAGAAAGTCAACTTTAATTGACCCACTGCACTTCCAAATTTGGGGGAAGCAAGACCCCCCTCTAACTTATATATACCAATGTCTTGGTTTGTTTTTTTTTCCTTTGTGCTACTGATGCTAGAGCAATTTCAGTTTGAGCAACTGTAGAGGATATTGGAAAATGAGAAATATATTTGTGCAGTGTTTATCTGGTAAACCATTGCATGTGAGTTACAGGTGCATAGGTACATACTAGGCTAATGACCACCGAGTTCTTTAAAAACCTAGCCATGCAACCTAGCCCAGTTTTATCCCAGAGTTCCTTGGATGTCTGTATGCTGGGGTATGTTAGTAAAGAGGTAGCAAAGGGTTATGGGTGGGTATGTTAGTTGGGGATTAATTTACTTAGTGTCAATCCCTGTCCATCAAAGACATGGGGGGCTAGACTAGGGGTGAATTTGTGATTTCCCATCCAATGATTAAGGTTTCTTTTGAACATGGTCAGGCATGAACTCTACTTCACAGAGATGGGGAGCTTATGCAGGATCCTTTGGGACACATATTGGTCCCTCCAGCAGGTTCTATTAATGTTTCAGTGTTCAGGACCTTGGATCTAGTGTTTGTGGTGTTGTTTGCCTTGCAGATGTGCAAAACATCCATCAGAGCTTGATCTGAGGATACCTTATACGCTAGGCATAGATTACTTCTCAGCAACCTGTAAGAGACTGAATACAGAGATAGGACCTTAAGATGATTTGTGTAGGACAGTGTATTCATACCCTGGATTCTACTGGTGAGGAAACTTTGAGGGCATTCCAACTGTTGCAAGTGCCAAAGAGAGCATTGTACTCAACGATGGGTCTGGTAAGGGCCGAAGAGAGTGGTACTATTACTTCCTTGGCTCTAGATGCCATACCCTTTCTTATGAGTTGGGCGACACAGAATGATTTTCTTACTATCTTAGTTATGTGCTGATCGAATGCCAGGTTACTGTCTACATATGTTCCCAGATCCCTAACTACCAAGTCAACTCTTAAGGGTGTTTTATCAGTGAAGTAATTAGCTTGGGTAGGTGCTTTCCCAAAGGGTACTAGAATGCATTTCTTCATGTTGAGTTTAATCAGTGGCTTTCATACTAGTCTTTTGTTTGCATTAGACCCTCTTGTAGGATGTTGCTGTCATGGGGAGGTAATCTATGATAGCTCCTAATTTACAGTCATCTGCAAACTTGGTGAGCCAGATAGATGCCTTTGAAATTAGCCTTGTCTTCCAAGAAGTAGATACTAAGCAGGAGTGGCCCCAACACAGAGCCCTGGGGTACTCCTCTGGCAATCAGTCTCATGGGGAAGGTGGTCTCACTGATCTTGACTTCTTGGGTCCTAGCTATAATCCAGTGAGTTATGTAGGGAATTATGCCTAGTTCTGAGAGTTTGTCAACAATAAATGAGTGGTGTGTTGTAGTAAATGCCTTGGCCAGGTCAACTTAGGTAGTATGCACCATTTTCCCCTCATCCATAGCCATGATGACCCTCTCAAAGAAATCTACCAGGTTAAGTAGGCAAGGCCTTGCCTTAACAAAGCCATACTGGGATGGGTCCAGTGTCTATAGGTTACCAATGTCCTTGCTGGTAATTTCCAAGTTAATTCATTCCATTGTTTTGTATATTAAACTTGTTAGACTGATGGGTCTGTAGTTTCCAGGGTCATTTGATGGTCCACCCTTATGAAGAAGAATGACTGTTGTGGCCCTCCTTTCATCTGCCATGTAACCTGCTTTAAGGCTGTAGTTAAAGAGTGCCTCAAGTGGTTCTGCTAGGTCATAGTTTAGGCTATTTAGGAGGCAACTGCGGATATTGTCTGGGCCCACTGAAGCAGTGCCTATGGCCTTAGCAAGCACCTCCAGGGCCTGCTCTCTGTTGTTAGTTGGGATATGCTAGAAGGAATTTCACAGGGGGTAGTGGGGGACATTGGGGGGTGAAATCAGAGTTAAATTTATCAGCCAGTAGATTTGCTATGTCACCCTGGTGAATGAAGGTTGTGCCATTTACCACCAGTTCGGCACACTGCTGAGTATTACCTTTAAGATTCCTGACATAGATGAAGAAGGCATTGTGATTGTCCTTAGCCTGGGAGGCTATCCTGACATCATAATTGGCCTTATTGGACTTTATTAGATCTTTTAGATTCTTGTTTAGTTGAATCAGAGAACTCTTGTCTCCATGAGAGTGCCTCTTTCTGATATTGTCCATAGCTTTTTTCTTCTGTTATATATCCTCTTAAAGTAAGGATTCCACCATGTGGTTTGTTCTTGGTGTTAGATCTGGGTTTACTTCTGGTAGGTATGGCAGCCTCAATGCAGCCATTTACATGTTTGTACAGGGTTTCTCTAAGTAATTTCCACAAAGGGCAAACGTCCAGTCTGGTGGACCCCAGCCATTAACAAACTTTACAATAAGAGGAGAAAGCTATTACATGATATAACAAAATCCATAAAAGGGAAGTCACCCCTGATCATTATTAGTAAAAAAATACGAGCACTCATAAAATCAACTAAGGCCAATTTTGATCGAAAAATTGCCATGGATTCAAAGGACAGTCATAAGGCCTTTTTCAGCTATGTTAGGAACCTGGGTGGAAACTCCCAGATATGCTCAGAATTAGTCCAAAATGATACAAAAATCACTGAACCCACAGGCATTGCCAACATACTGGCAGACAGGTTCAGTGCAAACTTCACCCCCCTCTCCCCCCCAAAGGAGAGATAACTATCCCAGCAGAGTGTAGCCTCCCAGACATCTCAAATGCGTAGGTGAAAGCTGCTCTCTCTAAAGCTAAAAACACAGCATCAATGGGACCGGATGGTGTCCCCGGCTGTGTGCTACATGAGCTAAATGAGGAATTAAACCCGCACATAAGGCAGCTGTTTAATCTCAGCCTTACCACAGGATACATGCCCAAGGAGTGGCATACAGCAACTGTGGTCCCACTCCACAAAGGCGGTGCCTCTACGGACCCTGGTAATTACCGCCCCATAAGCTTAACAAGTCTAGTCTGCAAAGCTATGGAGAGGATCATAATGGAGCTCATAAACAAAGATATAGGGGACTTGCAGACATTGGACCCGACCCAGTTTGGCTTCGTCAAGGGCAGATCGTGCCTTTTGAACTTGGTCAACTTCTTCGAAACAGCCACCAAGGCCATTGATGAGGGAAAGGCAGTCCATACAGCCTACCTTGACCTTGCAAAGGCCTTCGACACAATACCCCACTCGGGTATTGTAGAAAAACTTACCAGCTTAAATGTAAACCCATATGTCACAAGATGGGTTGCAAACTGGCTTAAGGACAGAACCCACAGGGTTAGAGTTGCTGGCGCTATGTCAGACTTCAAGCCGGTCACAAGTGGTGTCCCACAGGGCTCGGTCCTTGGCCCCCTATTGTTCGGCATCTACTTCTCAGAAGTACAGGCCAACATGGGAGGACTTTGGCTGACAAAGTTTGCAGACGACTGTAAACTGGGCGCCATAGTGGAAAGTGCATCGGACACGGATATCCTTCAGAAGGGACTCACAGAAACAGATAGCTGGTGCCAGAGCCATGGCCTGAAGTTAAACGCCAAAAAATGTATAGTCATACCCTTCGGGAAAAACAAGGTAACCCCAAGCTATCATATAGGTGGCAATCCACTAAGCACAGAAGAGGTTATCAGGGACCTGGGGACCCAGGTTGACAGTGGCCTTTCTTTTGACACTCACGTTGCTAAAGTGGTTAGAAAGACCTTCTACATTGCCCACCTGATCATGAAGGGATTCACATCCAGATCTAGTGAGGTCATTGTTCCCCTGTACTCTTCACTTATCAGACCAATGATCGAGTACAATGCCCCATTCGGGATGTATCTCACCCGACATCTGCAGCAATTGGAGAGACCCCAAAAGTTCCTCACCAAAAGGATAAAGGGACTCCAAAATCTGTCATATGCTGCCAGATTGAAGAAACTCCAGCTCTATTCAGTTGCATACCATCTGCTCAGAGGTGTCATGTGCCTGACATACAAGGCCATGTCCAACCCAGAATTAATGGACATGCTCCACCTCAAAAATCCAAATCCACCAAAACCACTAGAGCAAGCGACTTAAACCTTAGCACGGATATAAATAGGACGTGCTGGAGGGATAGATTTATCACTCAGAGACTCCCTATGCTGTGGAATAAAATTCCGGTCCATGTGAGGCAGAGCACCTCGCTGGCTCTGTTCAAGAGAAATCTTGACCTGTGGATGGGAGATTGTAGGTTTATCCCAGGAATCATCTCTGTGTCACTGCTGGACAGAGGCACAACAAACTAATGGGCACAGTATTTTTTCATATAAGGGGTGGCGTAAGCCACAAATATTTGGGCTAGGCTTATAAATGCCTTAGGGCAGATAGCCTAGTATAAACCTATGAACCTATGAACCTAATTCTGCATATGTAGCTGTGATGTTGAGGTATGGGGAGCCATGAACTTTGACAAACCATCACTTAATAGGATGTAGTTTGCCTTAGTATAGCTCTTCACTGTTATGGGTTTAGTTAGGTTTTTAATGCTGATTTTTATTTTGAGGTAGACTGCACTGTGGTCTGACTTCACTAATGTGGATGTAACGGGGGGGGTGCAGTGCTTTCCCATGTTAATGAGTACTAGGTCCAATATGTCTGATCCTCTGGTTAGAGAGTGCACTATCTGGTCCAGGCAATGTTATGCCTGTGAGTTAGAGGCAGTATACACTCCCCAGTCTATAGAGGGGTAGTTGCAGTAAAGTGACCCATGAATAGGGTATTTGGTTGGATGGTGATTACCTATAGCAGTTGTGAGCTTCGTGGGTCATAGATGGTGACCTGTAGCTGGCAAGTACATGGTAGGGAACCTTGTCTATAGAGACTTACATGTGGATGAACTCCAGGGCATCATCCTGTTTAACCAAGCTAGAGTTGTATTTGCTGCTAATGTAGATTGAGACACATTCACTCTTAGTTCCTGTCTGTGCTGCTGCTGTTGGTCTAAATGTGTGGTAGGCACTGTAGCCTTCCACTGCCAGAGTAGTTTCTGCGGCATTAAACCAAGTCTCGGTAACAGCACAAATGTTTACATTCTCCAGAGTGAGGAGAGCTTGTAGGGTGTGGAGTTTGTTGTTTAGTCTCCTAGCATTGAGCTGTAACATCTTAAGGTTGCTTTGAGTTTTGTTTCATTTTTTTTTTTTTTGCTATGTTGGTAATTTTGTCATTTTGATACTGCCCAAAAGGACTATAAAGGGATAGATAAAGTTTTAGCCAATTATGAAAGGCCAGTGGGGACAGGTGCATGTTCTCCCATGCTGACAGATATTGGATTCCTCTACAGTGATACCAGAAACTAAACCAATTATTAAAATCAAACATTTTCTGTTCATACAGTGCCATCATCCTTGGTGAAGGTAGAATGCCGCTTGATGCAAAGCACATACCTGTCTGTGACACATATTCAGAGAAATCCACAATTTCTCCTTTTTTATATAGTCCAGTGAGGTATGCTTCATGTCATTTACACCCACATGGACTATGATAGAGTCATATTGTACCTGTGGTGCAGTGACTTAAGTGTGTGTGTTGATATTGGGAATCCTAACTCCAGACTGGCAACTATCTACTCCTTGTCCAGCTTGGTGGGAGGAGTATGTGTGTGTCACACAATAGAATCCCCTATGACAAGAGTAGTAGATAAAGTGCTTGCTTGCCTCTTGGGCTTTGTTCTTGTGGGATCATTGGGTGCAGGCTAATGTGTAGTGTTAGGTGTCTTTGTTGAGTTGGGCTTTAGTGATTGCTGAGAGTAGGTGTTGCACTTCGACAGTCTTGAGGTTTGTAGAGGTTTCTTTTTAGTGCTTGAGCATAAGAAGGTCTATGTGTGTAGTGAGTGGTATGTGTGAAGGAGGTAGTGTGTGTGTTTTTGCCAACCTTGTTTATAGGCAAGAGTTTTGGCTCCAAGCAAGTTATGTATGCATATGTATCTCTCTTGTACTGTGTTGATTTCTTTAAGGATTAAAAGGTTCTCTAAGTACATGAGACAATTGCTACATTGTCTTAGAATGTCCATATCTAACAAGTGGTGACAGGGACTTTAGGAAATTGCAAATCCATGTAGCTAGAACCCTGTCTTAGATTTAGAGTCTTGGTTTTACAGGGACCACCTGAATGGTGTCTATGGTGAAGCCTAGATGCTAGATAGTGCTATAATCTTAGTGCTGTATGACACTACCTAGCTGCTTTAAGCGTAGCTCCATGCAAAGCCTTTCTGTGTTATGGACTAAAGTCTTACATACTAACTTTATAGGTTTGCTACTATACAGGGTGCTGCTAACCATGACTGAGCAGTGAACAGCTCTGCAAAAAGGTTCCTAATTTATATCAGACAGAAAAAGCTGAAAACTAATTCCTGTGTATTCTGGTCAATAAACAAGTACACTATAAGCTGCCTGGAGTGGCTCACACCTCAGAGAGACCAGGTAAACACCTTCTGTTACATGATGGATGATCCTGTAACTTCTTAATGTAAAAGCACAGCAAAAGTAGCTCTCAAGTGCAGATTAACACCCAACTAAGTCCCTAAAAATCCCACTGGCTGATGAAACAATCTCACTTTAAGCCTCAGTTTGTGTTTCCCAACTTGAACTGACCAGGCCATTTTACTACTGCCACTGGAATACCAGTCACAGTCTTTCTAATGTAAAAACACACTTTGGTTAGCCCAAGTGAAAAGGTAACAACAAGCTACAAAAAGTAATTGTCACTTTAAGCTCCTTGTGTATTTTCCAACTCAGACAGACCAGACTACCTTTGTGCTTCCACTAGAATTGCAGTCCTAGTCATCATAATGTAAAAATGCACTTTAGTTAGCCACAAGTGAAAAAGTACCAGAAAGAAGCCTAACAACTAGCCGCAAGTAATTGCAAGGTGATTCAAAGACAGACAAGCCAGCAATGAGCAACACACACACTTTGAAACCACACTAGCAGCCTAAGGGAGGGCCTTCCCAATTTCTTCTGTCAGTAATCAGTAAGGCAAGCAGATGGGATAAGACTGGGAGGAGCTTCTAGGGCCAGCTGTACAGCAGAAGAGAACAATTCAAAAGCCTCCAAGTATAAAATCAAAACAGGAATATGGAGAGTGGGAGGGAATCAAACTCAGAAAAGCACCTAGGACCAGCAAAAAACTGAAAAGTAATACAGACCGAAAAAAATCCTTACATTAATAAATTTAACTTCAGACAAAGAGCAAAAAACACACAAACCTGATATAGATGGTAAGATAAGTACAGTTATAAATGTCCTTAAAATGTCCTTCTCTGAATACAAAAATATAGTCCAAACACATTTGTTATCAAAACTGCAGCAGTCTCAAGACTTGGTAGGAGCCTTGCATTTCACTTTATTGAAGGTGTGTATTGCCTCAGGATATCTCCTATGTTTTCAGTCCATATAGTCTTGATGTCTTCTCCATTTCATCCTTTCTACTCAACTGCTTTTTTTCACCTACATTTATTATTGACTGGATTATGTGTTAATGTGTAATTACACAGTATATAATTATTTACTTATTTAAGCATTTATTTGCTATTTGATGACTGGGTAAGTGGGCTGGTCAGCTGATCTACTTTAGCTAAGATCTGGGCTCATAGAAACAAATACAATATAGGTAAATGCCACATTAGTAATACAAGTAAAGTATAAAATTCTGCAAGATAAACAAGCAACAAAAACATGCATAGAAATAATGAACATTAACTATAATGTACACTAATAACATTAGTGTTACCAATCGCCACAGAAGCAAGTGCAACTAGCATACTTAAAGAGATCATAGGATCATAGGAGATTACTAGGCTAATGGCCCTGGGGCCATTACAAGCCTAGCCAACAGTTTATCCCCAAAAAAGAAACCTCAGTCAGCACCTCTCAGCCCTGTCAATGAGGACTCAGGTGTAACCCCTGGGACAAATTTGTGGTTTCCCAGCCACTCATCAAGGTTGCCCTTGAAGAGGGTCAGCGACGTACTCTGTTTGACATGTATGGGAAGTCTATTCCAGAGACGGGGCAGCCTCTGGTAGACAAACCTGTCTCTTCAGCAGGTTTTGTTAATGTTGCATATTACTAAAACAATTGGAAAAAAGACACTGGACCAGAGCGGAAAATAAAGTTAAGCGCTTTCGTTCTATTTAATTCAGAACTTCCTCAGAACCTGGTGCATTAGTGCAGGAATAGTTCACCTAGTCTATGGTGGGTGGGGTAGTTGAAGTCACCAAGGATCAGGGTGTTAGGGGTACCTTGATCGAGTCAAGTAGGTCCAGGTAGGAAGAGTGGGTGTCCTGAGTCATGAAGGGGGGTCTATAGCTGGCTATAACTTGGATGGGTGTCTTGCCAACTGTCAGTTGCACCTGGAGTACTTCCAGTGCATTATGCTGGCAAACCAGTCTGGAGGTGTGCTTGTCTTTAATGGAGATAGAGACTCCACTGCCCTTAGTCTTCCTGACCTCATTTTGGGGTCGCAATGTGTGGAATAAGGTATAGCCTGTAGGGCCGGTGTGCTGTCTGCAGCCTTGAGCCAAGTTTCTGTGACTGCACAGATGTCGGCATCTTCCAGTGCAAGTAGAGCCTCCAGTGAGTGCATTTTCAGGTTATGGCTCCTAGCATTAAGCTACATGACCTTCAGTTTGCTTTCTGACAGATCATTTATGCTGGAAGATTTTTTTATGCTGGAAGATTTGCCTTTGGGACATTGCCTAAAAAAGGCACCATGGGGGATGCAAGAGCCTTGGCCATAATCAGGAATCCCAGGGGTGACAGGTGGAGGCCATCTCTGGCAAAGCATTGAGGCCTGTCAACCATGTCATCCAAGACAGACATAATGGATCCCCTTGAAATGACACCAGAAACTAAGCCAATTGCTGAAGTCAATTACTTTTTGTTGGTATTGTGGTATCATTCTTGGTGAAGGTAGGATGCTGCTTAGGGCTAGGGTCATACCTGCCTAGGACACATTGTCTGAAAGCTCAATCATGTCTCTCATCATATAGCGCAGTGAGGTATGTCTCAAGTCATTCACACCAACATGGGCAATGATAGAGTCATACGTGTACCTGTTTTGGAGAGACTTAAGTGCTTTCGTGATGTGGTGGATTCTGGCACCTGACAGACAACTGATCATGACCTTTTCCTTGTCAAGGCTGGTGAGGAGGACATCAGTGTGTCTCACTATTGGGTCACCAATGACTAGTATGTTTGGTTTATTGTTATGCATTACTGGCTGCATTGGTTTATTGTTATGCCTTATGGGCTGTGTTTGTGAGACACTGGTGTGTTGTCTGCTGTCTGTGATGTGTTTGGTGTTGTGTGCGGAATGTTTGTGAGTGTGTTTCGGAGGTCTGTGCTGTTTAGATAAGTTTTTATTGAGGATCTCTGCATAGTTGTGTGTGTGTGTGTGTGTGTGTGTGTGTGTGTGTGTGTGTGTGTGTGTGTGTGTGTGTGTGTGCTGTGCTTGGCTATGTGATGTGGGTGGTGTGGTGTTTGTGCTGGCAATCTCCTCTTTGTCAGGAGTACTGACTGTGGCACAAGAAAGTATGGATTCCACATTACTGATGTAAATGCATTTCTAGCAAGTAGAAGAATTATGTGCTAGGAGAAGAGGGTTGTCAGTGAATATGAGGCAGTTATTACACTGTCTCAATATGCTCATGTCGACCAGGCTGGCAGGAGAAACTGATGGGAATTGTCCAGACATAATATTCTGAAAACTTGGATGGACTTATAAGAGACAGTTTTGATAAGGGTTTGTCCACAAGAGTGTAGACCACAAAAACCTTCTTAAATGTAAAATAATTGGCCTGAAGCCCAAGTGCTAAAACCAAAACTAAGAGGCTTAGCATAACAGACAAATTTAATCAGGCTACTAACAAGCAGTAATAAATGCAGCAGAATAAAAGCACTTGAACACTTAAGAGCAAGCAGCAAAGCAAAAATAAGGTAATAGAGTAAGAGAAACATAATTACAGTAAAAGCAGCTGAATAAAGTGTCATTTTTTTTTCTCAAAGCAGCTACACCATTTATGCAATATTTCAAAAAATATTGCTATGTATGTTACAAAAATGTGAGATTGGACTTAGTAAAACTGGCTTGAAAGAGAGATATAGATGGTCTGGCAGTACAATAACTGCTTTCAGACATGGTATGGGTGCAGTGTTTCTTGGATTTTTACCTGCTGGATGTGGTGCCCTGATTACAGCATAAAATGGGCACAGCCCAACAGTGAATGGCTTTTTTTTCCAGTACATCAATGGTCATTTCTGTGTGTTTGGAAATATCCCAACAACAGTATGTCTCTTCACTGCTTTACTACTGCAAAGGGCGCTGTCATCAAAATAACTAAACATGGTGTCTTTTTTTGCAGGGAGCACTGTTTCCTCCACTTCCCCTGCACCAGATAACCCAACTACAACACACACACACACACACACACACACACACACACACACACACACACACACACACACACACACACACACAAAAAAAACATATAGGGAGCAGCTACCACAAATGCACATTTGCATACATCCCCAAAACATATCCTATGCCCTAAAACATAACAGCCCCCCAATCCCAAGACAGTACAACATGGACAGAAACATACACTAATTTGACCAAATTGCAAGTTGTAACACAAAAGTCAACTGACAGTCACTCATACTGAGGTAGTCCATGTTACCAAATCAAGGGACAAATTAAAGGGAAAGGATGCTGAATTGGCTGAGTTGAATACAAAGACCCACAGCATTATTTGACTAGTTCTGGACATGCTATCTGTCAGAGATAATGCACCCCACAGTCTGAGATCTAGTGGTGAGTAAAATAAGCCACACAAAACTCACTCCTGAGTGGAAAAAAGTGAGAAGTGATCAAAGAATACAGGAAAGTGATTTATCACTGACTACTTGAAGTCCAAGTGAAAGCACAATGATTGCAGAAAAACAAAATTGGTCTAAGCTAAATTCATTCCATTATTTATTGGTTTATTTATTTTATTTATTTATTTCTACAAGCAGGTGAACTAGACCACTAGGACCCTTTTAAAGTCATAACCTTATTTCATAAATAAATAGGAGTCCAGTCAACAAACATAGCCAGTACAAGCATTTTGGGGGTCCCCAGCAAATCTCAAGCTGGGGGCCTCCTGGGCTATTCCAGTCTATGTATCACCCTGTCCCTGCACCTCTCATAAGCAGCCTTTTATTTCATGCTGCAAAGGTTTAGGAGTAGTACGCACAGACTGAGCTGTAGCTGCAGGACTCTTATTTTATGACAGGCTTGTATACCACACTATGCTGCCCCATCTCACAAAGAGACATTCACAGTTACTGGCATTTAGTTGTAAAAATGATACATTACAACAACTCTGGACGTAGCATCCTAGGCACTGCCTACTGTTTAACGCCCCTTCCTCACGCATACTCATATATCCTCCAGTGCACCCCACTGTTTTCTCCCATCTTGGGCTCCCCACACTATGCATGTGTCTTTTTTCTTCCTTTTTTCACATTTTGACTTATACTTCACCTTTTTCAAGAAGCCATGACTTTTAATATGGTCTGTTTTTATAAGACCTTTTAATCCAATGATGGCTTGCACAGAAATTATGATTAAAGAAAGAAATTCAATGTTGCTGTTCAACATTCGTTGTCCTTATTTTATATCAATACACCTTTCCTGACCAAGACAAAGCAGTAATAACTGTAGAGCACAGCATGTGTTGTAACTTTAAGAAGCATTTCATAGTGAGGGCACATGCATATAAATAGCGAGCATGTGCAGGCAGCAGTGCCATTTAAGAGAACAGCTAGAGTGTTAACATGTATGAGTGTGGTAGACAGTCTGTTTATAGGTTTATTTAAGTTTAAGATACTAAACCTCAATCCTGATGTGTTTGTATATAATAAAGCTGCTTGAAACAAACCCATAACTGTTCATCTGTTTTATCCTGATCAGACGAGCGACATGGTGTCAGAACTGGGATAAAGAGTGCAACCTTCAAGCCATGAGGTGCAGAGCTAACAGTTAAGGTACATTGAGCAGGCTGGGTGAAACAGTGCTCAAATGATCAAAAAGGGCCAAAAACGAACTTCAGGTAACCAAAACCCACATAAATTATTTATTTTATAAAGAAAACGATAAGAAGCATTTGCAAAGCACAAAATGCATTATTAATCAAACAGGTAACGAAAAAAAAATTATTAATCAAATGAAAGACATAAAACACATTATTGATTAGATGAAATATTCAAAACCATGATGTTAGAATTATCAGAAATACTTATGAATACGTTCAGAACTACTTCTGATTTGCATAATGAGCATGTTTAAAGTAAAATTAGCATGTTTAGAGTAAAACAAACACAAAAAAAGTATAACGAGCATCATAAAAAGTCAAATGACCATAACAAGTGTAATAAAAGGGCAAAATTAGCATAAAAAAGCAAGGAGGCTGCATGTTTTTAAATAAACTACCACATTTTTGATATGAGCTACTATTTTGCATTGACCAAAGCTATTCAGAGAATAACTAGAGTTGTTCAAAGTATCTCTGTGTGTGCAAAGTGTCTGCAGTGTGTGCTTTATTACAGTACAATTATTTCAGAGTTTACTGTGTGCAGAGTACAGTTATTTCACAAAGTGCAGCCCGAATACAGTAATTTCAAAAAGCTTCTTGTGCTGTGTACAATTTATTCGCAAGGTGCAGTCATTTCAAAGTGTTTCTTACACTGTACAGAGTTATTTCACAAAGTACAGCCATTTGAGAAGGTTCTGGTGCTGTGTAAAGTTTACTTGCAAAGTGCAGTAATTTCAAAGTGTTTATTACACTGATAAGGGGTAGTTTCACAAAGTACACTGATTTCAAAGTGTTTTTGTGATACAGAAACTTATTTTACAAGATACAGTTGTTTCCAAAAGTCTACTGTGCTATTGAGCATAATTACGAGTGTCAGGCATGAGTTTCTGACTTATTTGTGTGTATGTTTGTACATAATTCCAAGGGTCTTTTTTACTGTGTATTGATATGGCAGAGGCATTTTGCAGACGCAGTCCACCTGTGTTTGATCATAATATTGCTGAGAATTGGAGAGTATTTGAGCAGGAATATGATATTTTCATACAAGCAGATTTTCTGATAAAGATGCACATACGAGGGCATTTATTTTGCTTAATCTAGTGTGGTCAGAAGCCATTGAAAGATAATGTTTGTTTGTGTATGCACCAGCAGTATATGCAGGAGAAGGGGAAAGCTGCCATATTATTACATTACTGACTTGAGAAACAAGGCTAAAACATGCAGGTTTGGTGATTTGAAAGACAAGTTGATCAAAGACAGGCTTGTGTGTGGTGTTAATAATGCTGCTGTGAGAAACATTTTGCTTCAAGACAGTGATTTAATGTTGAGCAAAGCCATAGAGATTTGTCAAGTACATGAGCTTACAGAAAGGCACACAAATATGCTTGCAAGTGATGAGTATGGTTTCAGCAACCTCTAGAGCAAGCATAGACAGCATGCAGCACATGGCTAACAGAAACAGGCCTAAGCACATGGTAGCTGCAGCCCCTGCAGGATTTCCAGGGAAAGCCTGTAACTTTCCAGCAAGTTCTAAGACTAGCTCAGTAAAATGGACATGCTCAGTGCAGCATAAGGGTGAGTCAGCAAAACCCAAGTCAAGTGTTAATTGTTAACTGTCATAATTGCGGTGCAATTCATGAGTCTATAAGAGAAAAGTACTTAGCATTTGGTCAGCAATGCCACAAGTGTAAAAAATGGAACCACTTTCAAAAGTTTTGTAAATCAAGCAAGCCTCATTCATTTATTAAGAAAGGTTACTCAAAAAAGCAAGTTGATCATATAGAAAGCTGCAGCTCTACTTTTTATGTAGCTGGTGTATCAGTGGTTGATGAAAAGGTTAATGCAGTAGATTTGCTGGCAAAGTACAAAGTGTTTTGTACTGTCCTGATCAATGGTAAACCCACAGATCTCAAAGCAGACACTGGTTCAAAGTGCAATGTTATGTCCGCAGAAACATTTGCTAGAGTAAGAACAACTTAATTTGGCCAATTGTGCGAAGCTTGTTGCTTATGGAAGTGAAGAAATTCAAACCAAAGGCTCAGTAGTGCTTTTATGCTATCCAGCTGGGAACAGTTACAGCTTGCAATTTTATGTAGTCAGAAGACCCACACAGTCATTATTAGGTCTCAGCAACATTTTAAGAATGAAACTGCTTACTTTTACCAAAAAAGTCCATCATGTAAGCATATATCCTAGCTCCAGTTTCACCAATGCTATTTTCTCAGAGTATGTTGTCTTCGAAGATGACCTAGGCAAACTTCCAGTTGTGTACTCCATGAAATTAGACCCTGAGGTCAGTCCAGTGGTCAGGCCAGCGAGAAAAGCTCCAATAGCTATGCAGGACAAAGTCAAGGTCCAGTTAGATAAAATGGTTGCAACAAGGTGTGATTTGTCCAGTCACTGAGCCAATTGAATGGGTGTCTTCCATGGTAGCTGCTCATAAGAAAAGTTCAGATGAAATCAGAATATGTATTGACCCAAAAGACTTGAACAACGCATTAAAGAGGCCTCACCATCCTATGTGTACAGTTGAGGAAGTCTCTACCCTAATGCCAAATGCCACTGTTTTTTCAGTCTTAGATGCAAAGAGTTCATTTTGGCAAGTAATGCTTGATCTCAAATCTTCACTACTGACTACATTCAGTACCCCATATGGTAGATACAGATTTCTCAGAATGCATTTTGGAATAAATTCTGCCAGTGAAGTCTTTCAGCTTGCAATGGAGCAATTTTTTTTTTCAGGTTATCCATGTGCTGTTATAGTGGATGATTTACTGGTTGGATGTGATGGTGAGGCAGAGCATGACAGAAACCTCAGGAAACTTCTGGACAGAGTGTGAAAAGTGAATTTAAAGCTCAGTCCTCTGAAATGTAAATTCAGGCTACTAGAGTTCACTTATTTAGATCATTTATTTACCAGTACAGGCGTATGACCAGACCCTTCCAAACAAAAAGTCATTCTTGAGATACCAGCTCCAGGCAATGTCCAAGCCTTACAGCATTTTCTTGGCATGGTTAACTATTTGGGCAAGTTTATACCAGACTTCAGTAAATTATCTGCACCCTTAAGAGAGATGACATGCAAAAATGTTGCCTGGTCATGGCTGGAACATCACCAGAGAGCATCTGATGACCTTAAACAGAAAATTGCCAGTACACCTATGTTAAGATACTACAATGTTCACAAACCAGTAATTCTTTCCTGTGATGCTTCAAAGTTTGGACTTGGTGCAGTTATTCTTCAAGAGGGCAGACCAGTAGCCTATGTGTCTAGAACTATTACCCAAACTGAGATGCAGTATGCTCAAATTGAGAAGGAACCTCTTGCAATTGTGTTCGCATGTTTGAAATTCCATTATTATATTTATGGCTGAGCTATCCAGATCGAGACTGATCATCAACCTCTATCCATTATTTTAAAGAAGCCTATGTGTACAGCTCCAGCAAAACTACAAAGAATGATGCTCAGATTACAAAAGTATAACTTCAAAATGGTCTGTTCAAAAGGCAAACTTCTTTATCTGGCTGTTACCTTATCCAGATCGCCCAGAAATACCGCAGAAAAGCTTGATGCAGGGAATTTTCACTTCAATGTCATAGAGGTGTGAAATTTTTCTACCACAAGACTTGCTGAGCTAAGAGATCATACAAAGACTGATGCAGTTTTGCAAAAGCTCAACCACTTCATCAATGTTGGATGGCTGTCAAAGCAACCTAGTGTACCAACAGAAGTGCAACCTTATTTTCCTTACAGAGATGAGATTTGATGGAAGATGGCATAATTTTCAAAGGTCCTAAAGTTATTGTTCCTGCTTTCTTACAACATGAGTATATCCAGATTTTGCATCGTGGCCATCCAGATTCTGAATCTACCAAAAGAAAGGCAAGAGGACTAGTATTTTGGCCTTCTCTGTCAAAAGACATTGATAAAGTGCTTTCATTTTGTTCAGTATGCAATAGTACTAAACCGCATTTGCAAAAAGAACCACTTCATCTAAGCCAGATTCCTGAACTACCTTGATCAACAGTAGCCACAGACATATTTGAGTGGAATAATCAGAATTACTTAGTGTTAGTAGATTGTTATTTGAACTGATTCGAGATTGATTTGCTACCTAACCTAATGTCGAGTACTGTCATTACTAAGTTGAAAGTAATTTCTCAGTCCATGGTAGTCCACACAAAGTTATTTCTGACAACGGTACCCAGTTTACCAGTCAATTATTGTAGAAATTTGCAAAAGAGTGGGACGTTATCCATATTACTAGCAGTCTGGAATACTCACAGTCCAACAGCCTGGCTGAGCATGCAGTACCAAGTGCAAAACAATTAATGGAGAGGTCAGAGCATGACAATATTGATATTTTCTTGAATTTATTTGCTTAATCTCAAAAATATATTCCATGACAACTTACTTGGCTCGTCTGCTCAGAGACTTCTATCTAGACAAGGCAGAACAACCTTGCCTATCAGTTCTAGTTTGTTGGTGCCTAATGCTAAGAACACCAGAGCAATCAAAGACAAACTATTTAAAAAGCTTTCTTTTCAGAAGTTCAGTTGTGATAAAATGAGCATATTTCTTCATCCATTGAAAGGAGAGATAGTGAGGATGCAAATGGCGAAAGGTTTTGCTCAAATTGGTCGTGAGAGATATATGTGCTGAGCCGATATCCTACTTAGTGGAATCTGAGGGTATAGAATAAAGAAGGAATAATGGGTGTCTTCTGTTGTCTGAATTGATATCACAACATTGTACCTGTGATACAGACTCCAGATCTCAGAGCAACCCAGATGATGTTCCTGTTGAAGGACATGTCTCAGTACCTATTCCCATTCCTGATGATGCCCCTCATGTCCCTGAAGCTGAACATTCATTACAGGTTCATAGGTTCATATGTGTTTACTAGGCTAACGACCACAAGGGCTTTTTTAAGCCTAGCCATGCATCCCAAATCTCTGACGAGTTCTGATTCCCTTGATAAGTGTAAGCATGGGCCTGGAAAGATGAACTATTTACAGGTTACCTGTTTGCATCAGAGACATAGGTGCCAAACCAGGGAAGAATTTCTGGTTTCCCATCAAATTGTCCAAGTTGCACTTGAATTGTATTAGGGAGAAACTCTGCTTCACATGGATGGGGGAGCCTGTTCCATAGATGGGATAGTCTCTGGGATACATACATACCTGTCTCTCTAGCAGGTCCTATTTATATCACAGACAAGGTTTAAGTCTTTGGAACAGGTAATTTTGGTAGTGGTTATTTTGTGGATATGTAGAGGTCCATCAGAGTTGGGTCTGTCAATGCCCTGTATGCCAGGCATAGATCTCCCCTCAAAAGTCTGTAGGAGACAGAATACAGGAATAGGGCCTTGACAGTCCCTGTTGCTAGACCCAGTTCTAATTTTTATATCACACAATCAGGTAGTATTTCTAGACTTAGTGTAAAATACACAACAACCTGGACATGATCATTCTATTTGTATTTAGTTCTGTATAATTTCATCTCAAAGAATCTTTTCTGTACAATTGCATTTTATTGAATGTCGTCATTTCCAGTGTATGACTTATTTCTCAAAGAGGGATGATGCAGAACAGAGCATGGGTTGTAACTTTAAGAAGCATTTCACAGTGAGGGCACATGCATATAAATAGAGAGCACATGCAGCCAGCAGTGCCATTTTAAGAGAACAGCCAGAGTGTTAACATGTATGAGTGTGGTAGTCAGTCTGTTTATAAGTTTAAGTTACTAAGCTTCAATCTTGATATGTTTGTATATAATAAAGCTGCTTGAACCAAACCCACAACTATTCATCTATTTTATCCTTACCAGACGACTGACAAAAAACACTTAGAAAATAACTCAGTTAAGCTGGGACCCCCAGAAGCCATACAGTTATAGGTGCACTGGGATGCATTTTAGATTGTTTTCCAACATTTTAATACAGTGGTGGTCTGAACAAAAAATCATGAATAAAAAAAGAATTTCAGTCTTATATTTCTTTCAAGGAAGACATAAGTTGTGTCCAAAACTTAATGTTCACAGGTGACAAAATACTAGCTGCAGCAAGTAATTGTTACTTTAAACCCCCCTATGTGTTTCTCAATATGGAAAGACCAAGCTGCCTCTCTACTGCCACTAGAATTGCAGTCAAGTCTTCTTAATGTAAAAACACAATTTAGCTAACCAAACATAAAAAAGTATCAGACACAAATCAAACAAATAGCCACAACAAGTAATTCTCACTTAAACCTACTTGTGTGTATCCCAACTCAAACAAACAAGGCTACTATTCTACTGCCACGAGAATTGCAGTCCCTGTCTTCTTAATGTAAAAACACACTTTAGTTAGCCAAAAGTGAAATGGTGCCAGAAATAAATCCAACAACTAGCTAAAAGTAATTATAAGGTGATACAAAGGCAAATAAGACAGCAATAAAGAACACACACTTGCTTTAAGTTAATTTCAGAATACACTAACAGTCTAAGGGAAGGGCCTTACTAGTTTTATTTGCCAGTACCCAGTAAGATGAGCAAAGGATACAAGACTGGGAGAAACTTCTAGAGCCAGGGATACAGAAGATGAGACTGAGAGAAGCTTCCAAAGCCAGATAGAAAGTAGGAAAGGGCAGCTCAAAAGTTTAAAAAGTAACTGGAAAAGGGTAGGTGGGTGAGGAAATTTTTCAGAAGAGAGATAGTAAAAATGCAATAAAACGAGATCCCGTTCAGGAATTTTTTAAACACCTAGGCACAGCACAGAAACCACTTGGAAAGCATTGCAGACTATAAAGCACTATAACTATTAAATGCCTTCAATTAGTAACTAACTTCAGATACAGAACAAACACAACTGGAAACACACAAAACATATTTAAATGGAAAGACAAGTGTAGTATTTTAAATATAGTTTAAATGTACTTCATCTGGATGGAAAACACAGTCCAAATGCTTTGTTTTCAAGCTTCCAGCAGTCCTAAGACTAAGATGGTTGACTGCTTGTGTAATGTAAAATATGGAGGGGGCAGAGGGGCTAGGTTATCACAAGCTGTAGTTACAACTCACACAACTGACCAAAGTTGGCTTTTTTAATTTTGAAAAGTGACTACAACACAGAATGAAATGAGCATTGCCAATAATCCACTTAAGAGCTCAGAAAATAATAATGGACTATATTTGAAAAACAGCTAAAACACAGAATTAGATAAAAATCCATTTAAGAGCTCAAAGAAATAACAATAGATATTGTAAACCCCAAATCAATATACAGTTGTAGATTCAGATTCAGAAGAGAGAGAGTGTATAAATGCAATAAAATGAAAGCCCACTAAGAAATAATTTAAACACCTAGGCACAGCACAGAAGCCACTTGAAAAGAACTGTGACTACAAAAATGTCTTCATTTACTAGCTTTAAGTTCAGATACAGAAACTACACAACAGAAAACACACAAAATAATTTAGATGGAAAGATAAGTGCAGTATTTTAAATGTAGTTTAGATATACTCACCTGGATACAAAATGTAGTCCACATGCTTTGTTTTAAAAATTCCAAGCTTCCAGCATCCCAAGGTAGGGTGTTGAAAGTTCAGTTAACTAGTTTTGTGTGTGTTATTGAGCCATGGGGGCATACATAAATACTAAACTGCAAGATAAATCTGCAAAATAAATGAATGTGGCAGCACACTTTATTGACTAACACAGTGGCATAAACTCAATTTTACAGGTATTCTGAGCACAATGAAAACAGAGTAGGCACTGTTACAGAGCTTCTTTGCTTGATGCATGGTTAATGATAGCCTTTGCTGGAAGAGCTAACATTGCCCACTGCCACCTCCTCTTCTGACTATTACTTTGACATATTATAATGAATATTTTTCTATTGGATAATATATGTTTTAATATTTAATTTGTTGGCTCTTTCTAGGAAAACTTGTGATTTTCTGAAACAAGAAGTTGTGTAACTTTGGAGCTTCAGGATTGGTTACATGCAAGTATTTTAACCAATTACAGCCTTTTGAACCATACGATCTGAAGAAGGTGAATTTTGCTGAAAGTGCTTATCGTTCAGAGGCCTGTTTCATATTTTGTTACTACGTTTTAAGTCTATTAATTAAAATTAAATTTTATTGTTTTAATAGTTCTTCTTGCCGTGGTGTCGTATTCAGGATTTTTTTGCACTGCTTCATTCCGACCTGAATCGCCTTTAGCAAGAGTTGGATCTTTACACTGTATTATAATGGACAGGGTGTACAAAAGAACAGACAAAAACAGAGTGAGGTAAAAATGATACTCCTACACATTTAACAAACATATTTATAAAAGGGGAGTCAGAACATATTCCACTATGTAAGGTCAAAGCACTAGTGGATGAAGAACCAAGTCATCAAACACAAATGGCTGAAAAAACACAATGATGAGAAGCTAACCTGTAAGTATTTTTTGTTGAAGGCAAGCCCCTGCACACCTGCAAATAACAACTTCACAGTCACACAAACACAAAAAAGGGAAACATCCCTTGAATAAAGGAATCAATAACAGCCA
>NC_056746.1:1096267599-1096392599 GCF_019279795.1 Protopterus annectens | reverse complement strand
GTTTAGTGGTTGCTAAGGGGGGAAGCTGAGTCTAAGACATGTAACTAAGCATTAGTAGGCAATCTGATGTAAATGAGTGTTAGGATACTGAATTCCACTGTCACATAGCAAATGAGCACATTCTGAGTAGTGTAAGAGATACATAAGTGGGAGGAATAGAGTAGGAGATAGGTGACATCACAGGGGGGAATGGCAGAAAGAAATGCAGTTCATTGGTGGTCAGTGTTACATGACAGATGTCAGACACATATCATGGAAAGAGGAGTGCCACAAGATAAGCATGGGAAAGTCAAGAAATGGAAGGTGTACACTGTTGCTTATACCAACGTTTCTTGCTGGGCGTGCATGCGCACGTGTGCGCACCATGAGGCTCGAGTAGTGCAGTGTGCACATGTGTAAGGCAGACTGAGCATGTGGGAGCCTGTTGGCAGACTTGTAAGACTATTTGAGCTGGTGTACGTGCGTTTTAACCCAAATAAGACGATTCTAAACCGTGTAAGCATGTGTGCGCGCGTGTAAGCCACTGTGAGCGTGTTTCTGCTGGTATGTGCGTTGCTCCCCCCTGAGGAAACAGAAAGGAAACAGGAAGCAACAGAATTAGTACAAAGCTAGCAGGGAATACTGCTGGAGCTAGCAGGTGAAAACAATTAGAAGCAGGCAATTACACAGGCAGAATAGTAGCCCAGCCAAGCACTTAAAACTCTGCAAACAGCAGTGCAGGATGTTTCTCTCAAGAGACACTGCAAGACAGGAGTAAGCTATTAGAAGTGAAAACTGAAAAAGCTGAACTCAGAGCAGAAATGCTAGGGGCTGCCATAGCTGTCATAAGGAGACATAGGCTACTTGCTGCGGGTGGTGACAATGCAAATGGTGCCAGACAACCCACAGTGAGGAGACGGAGAAGAGTGTACAGGCCGAGGGTTACCTACCACGGGTTACATCAGCTGGAGATAGTGGAGCGCTATAGAGTGGACAGAGACCTCCTGCAGCAAATTGTTGAGCTGTGCAGGCCACGCCTCACACACAGAACCAACAGAGGGGAACCCATCCCAGTGGAAACCAAGGTATGTGTTGGCCTAAGAATACTAGCAACAGGTACCTTCCAGAGACCAACTGGTGATATGATGGGGATATCACAGGCATCAGCCTCCAGGGTACTGCACCAGTTCCTGGATGCCGTGTCAGCACATGTCGGTGATCATGTATATTTTCCCAATGCCCGTGAGGTATTGGCCAGCAATATGCGTCTCTTCCAGCAAATAGCGGAATACCCTGAGGTAGTGGGTGCAATAGACTGCACGCACATATGCATCAAAGCACCAGCCAGTGAGCAGGGTAGGGCCTACATTAACCACAAGGGCTTCCCCTCCATCAACTGCCAGGTCATGTGTGATGCCCAGGGCATAATAATGAATGTGTGTGCTGGCTGCCCTGGGAGCTACCATGATTCCCATATCTGGCATTTGACGCAGCTGTACCAGACATTTGCCAATGGGGACATCCCACATGGACACCTAGTGGGGGATGCAGGTTATGCACTGGAGCCGTGGCTGATGACACCCATCAGAAACGCACACACACCTGAACAGGAATGCCATAATGAGGCACACGCACAAACACGTAATGTAATAGAGTGTGTGTTTGGGCTGCTCAAGTCATGGTTCCGGTGTCTGGACACATCTGGTGGAGCCTTGCAGTACTCACCAACTACATGTACCCAAATTGTCATGGTATGTGCTATGCTACATAATATGATCTTGCAAAAACAGCTGCAGCAGGACCAGCAAAGGGCCGGGCCAAACAACCCCCCCCCCACCATTGCCAAGGCCATCACAGGCAGAGCGTGACTCGGAGGAGGAACAACCTCAGCCTGCCCCAGTAGGCAGAAGGAGGCATGCCCTGGCCTTGGCAAAGAGGCAACGCATAGCACATACACTGGCTCAGTAGGAACCCTGGGAATGATACCCCTCTCTGACTCACTCATATAATAACAGGGATGCCTAAAATGACATAACCTGCTCTCAAGCATGCACAGGGAGTGTAGTATGTGCATCCGACAGAGGCAGCCCTGCAGCACCACCGGAGGCATGAATGCCATGTGTTAAGCAATGTAACACCATGTAGTATATGCAAACTTGATGACCTTGACTAACATCCTACCCTCACCAAGCATGATGCCACAATATGACGATGAGATGATCAATTGCAATAATTGGCTGAAGTATTGCTGTTAGTCAAAGGAGATCCAATGTGTGCCAGCCTGGGATGACATGATGAGCATGACATGATGCTCCACCTGCTAGGGGTGGCGTGCACCTATCAGTCCTGGCCATATGGATACTGGCAAAGGCTGTTGTTACCCACAGTGTGCCTTGAATAGGTAAGGCTCAAAACACAAACCCACCTCCATAGGTATCACAAGGGATAAGAACCTAGATGTAATGCCACCCAATGCCAGAAGTCTAAACAGCAAGATGCATGCAGTCTAAACTCCCCCAGTATGGAGAATGTTGATATCTGTCCTGTAACAGAAAACTGGGTCAAGGTACACAACAGCACCCTAACACTACCAGGTTACACCTCATACTGTGCTGTACAGCCTCAAAACATGGAACAAGCTACAAAAGGAGGGTGACTAGCAATAATTGTCAAGGATAACCACACCCCCATGTTGGTACCACAACAAGAAGCAGCATGGACTAGCCATGGTCAAGTAACAGTGGCTAAAACTGCCTCCCAGTTTATAGCCTGCTACAGACTACCATCCTAACACCAGGAACTGCACTTGGCCTATGTTGGAATACATGAATATATCAAGCCCTCCAAACCACATTATATTGGGTGACTGAAAATACCCAAACATAGATTGGGAGCATTATTCTAGCTCCAACACTGTAGGACAAAAGTTCATAGAATCCATAAACCAAAATGCCCAGGAACAACGTACCACTCCCACAAGAGGGGTAAGCATTCTGGATGTGATAATCAGCAACATGGGTACTGGATGGCAAGATGAGAAGTGTATCCCTCACTGGTAAGACCAGACCATAGAGTAATCACACCGGATATACACATCCTGACCACAGTCCCTGGCCAGAAAACCACAGTGAAAAACGTGTAAAGCAAAAGTTGCAATCCTCCAAACTGATGTGGAATCCATTAAAGGCCCTGTGCAGGTGCAAAATATGGGCCACACCTCAGAACCTGTCATACAGGCATTCCATGAACACTGCCAGGAATGCACGGAATATGCAATCCAAAATAAAACCAAGACACAATGACATACATGCAGGCATCTGGCATGGTGGACTCCAGCCATTACCAAACCATGCAAGAGAATGAGGAAGCTACTACATGATAGAGCAAACATAAAAAGGGAAGTAATCACTGATCAGTAGTATGGCAATAAAATATGTCCACTCATACAATCCACTAAGGCCAGCTACAACAAGTTGAATCTGTGAATCTTGAGGCAATGTTACACCTGCCCCATGTACACAGACAACCCTCACCTCCCCCCAAGAAATACAAATATATGTGAGAGATGCAACCATTTATCCAAACCGGAGGCTGAGCTCTCTCAACTCAGTACTGTCAAAACTAGACAGGAGGAGAAGGTAACCACACACACCACAAACCCAGTCTCACAGAGACCTATCACAACTGCAAACCAAAGACATAAACACAGAAAAACATTCCTGGAGGCCCTAATTACAAACACACCACATTAACAGAGGCCTCCAAAGCAGACACCCAAGCAACCACTACCTCCAAACATAGCACATGCAACACATAGTACACAAAGCTGGTGTGCCAAACAGTCACAGGCCAGAAGGAGAAACAACATGCCTGATACAGTTGTAATAGGTGACTCCATAGTCAGACACACTGCTGTCCCACTCACCAGACTGAACAAGGGAAAGGGTACAGTAAGCTGCCTGTAGGCTGCTACAATATGCCACATAACACAAGTACGCAGGTCACCCCAAAGCAAGTAGTAATATGATGCAGTCATTGTCCATGCTGGTGTGAATGACCTGAGATGTACCTCCCCAGACTACATGAAAAGAGACATAGATGAGATCTCCGATTATGTAGTCCAGGCCGGTATGACACTGACCGTGTGCAGCATCCTACCCTCACCAAGAATGATGCCACAGTACAAACACAGAATGATCAGCTTTAACAAGTGGCACAATTACTGGTGTCATTCCAAGGGGATCCAATGTCTGTCTGCTTGGGATGTCATGTTTGATAAGCCACACTGCTATGCCAGGGATGGCTTGCACCTGTTACCCCTGGGCATCTGGATATTGGATAATGCTCTTGCCACCTCCATAGAGCCTTTCGTAGGCAAGGCTGAAAAGACTAACCCACCTCCCTAGAAAACATAAGTGGAAAGAAACATAAGGGTAATGCTGCCCAATGCTAGACGTGCAAACCTCAACATGCATGCTCCCGAGGCCCTCCCCAGTATGGAGAACATCGATGTTCGTGCAGTGACAGAAACCTGCAGCAAGGCTCCTGACAGCACACCAGCACTACCAGGTTATACCTCATATCATGCGTTATGGCCCCAAAACCTGGACCAAAACATAAAAGCAGGGGGAGTATCCATATTCAGCACAGACACCCACATGTCCAGGTAACTGACATTGCACGAAGCATCGGAGACCACACATGTGCAACTAACCGTAGGCAAAACTGCTGTACAGTCTGTAGCATGCTACAGACCACACTCTCACTCACAGGAACCCCACTCAGCCGTCCTGAAGACACTGGACAGTATGAATGTCTCACCAAATACCAAACAAGGTACTCACAAATTACCACATAGGTGGTAATCCATTATGTATGGAAGGAGTAATCAGGGACCTAGGGACACAAGTGGACAGTAACCTGTCATGTGACACTCACATTGCCAACGTGGCTAGGAAGACTGTCTATATTGGACACCGTATCATGAAAGGATTCACATCTACATCAACAGAGGTCATTGTGCCCCTATACTGTTCTCTTATCAGACCCATAATCTAGTACAATGCCTCATTTGGGATGTACCTTACCCAACACCTGCAGCAGTTAGAAAGACCTCAAAGGTACCTCACCAAGAGGATAAAGGGTCTCAAATATTTGTAATATGCTGCCTGGCTGTAAACACCCCAGCTGTATGCAGTCACATACTGCCTATGCAGAGGCATTGCATGCCTGTTGTACAAGGCCATGTCCAACACAGGAGTAATGGACATGCTCCATCCCAGAAAACCCAATTCCATCAGAGCTGTGAGAGTGAGAGATGTCAACCTCAACACATAATAAAATAGGATGTGCTGGAGGGACAGATACATAACCCAGAGGCTCCCTACACCCTGGAACGGAATCCCACTCCATGTTAGGCAGAGCCCCTCACTGACTCTCTTCAACAGGAATCTTGCCAAGTGGATGGATGATCGTAGATGTACACTGGGGGTCTTCACTGTGTCACATCCAGACAGAGGCACAGTAAAGTAAATCATAAATGGCCATAATATTCACATAACAACGGGTGACGAAAGCCACACACACTCTGGCTAGGCTTAGAGATGCCCTAGGGCGGATAACCTAGTATGAACCTATGAACCTATGAAGATACAAATTGTACAGGACACTAAGGATAATCACAAGGCTTTCTTAACTGATGGTAGGAACCTTGTTGGGAATTCACAGATATGCTCTGAATCACTCAAATATTACAAACAACATACCAAACACACACACATATTGCCAACATCCAACCTGACAGGTGCAGTGCAACCCCCCCCCCCCAAATGCAAAATATCTATCCCAGCAGAGTGCTGGCCCCCTGACATTGCAGATGCTGAGGTAACAGCCAGCATCTACAAAGCAAAACACACAGCATCAATGGTATGAGATGGTGTCCTGGGCTGAGCCCAACATGGACTCCAAGAAGAATGGAATGCCAAATAACACTACTGCTCAATGTCAGCCTTACCACAGGATATTTACACAAAGAGCAGTGTACAACAACAGTGGTCCTTCTCCACAAAGGTGTTGCCTGAATGGATACTGCAAACTACCACCCCAGAATGCTGACAAGCTTGGTCTGCAAAGCTATGGAAAGGATCAGCATGTACCTCGGACATAAAGATATTGGAGACCTACTGACACTGGACCCTTCCCAGTGTGGCTTTCATAAGTACAGATCCTGCCCCTTAAACATGTTTGACTCATTTGAAACAGTCATTAAGGTCATTGATGAGGGGAATGTAGTCCACACAGCCTAGCTGGACCTTGCAAAAGGCTTCAATACAATACCCCACGTGTTCATTATAGATAAGCTCACCAGCTTAAATATAAACCCCTATGTCAGTAGAGGGGTTGCAAACCAGACCAAGGACAGAACGGACATGGTCAGAAATGCTGCAGCCATGTCAGACTACAAACCAGATACAACTGGCATCCCACAAGGCTCAGTCCTGGGACCTCCCTTGTTTGGGTACAGGCCAACATGGAAGGACTGTGTCTCAACAAGTTTGCAGAGGACTACAAACTGGACACCATATCTGACCCTCCAGCTGACACAAGCATCCCACAAAAGGGCCACATAGAAACAGACAACTGGTGCCATAGCCATGTCAGCAAGCTAATTGCAGAAAAGTGTATAGTCAACCCCTGTGGATATACAGTAAGTGCCCACCAATTACCACATAGGTGTTAACCCATTAAGTACTTAAGATGTAATAAGAGACCTGGGGACTCAAGTTGATAGATATCTTGCATTGGACAAGCATGTGGCTGTAGTGGTTACAGAAACATACCATATACCCACCTAATCATGAAGGTAGTGAGATCTAGATCAGGGGAGGTCATTGTGGCTCTGCAGTCATCCTTCATCAGCGTCACAACTGACTACAATGGCCCCTGTAGGATGTACCTCAGCAGACACCTCCATCAACTGGAAAGACCCCAAAAGTACCTCACCAGGAGTATCAAAGAGCTTGAACAGATGCCATGTGTTGCCTGATTAAACAAACTGCAGCTCCACACACTGCCATACTGCCCACCCAGAGGCAAGCTGTGCCTGATGTATAAAGCCATGTCCAAGCTGGAATCAATGAACATGCTGCACCTTGTACAATCTGAATGGCAGTGAGCTATGCACATGAGAGACCTGAACCCCAGCACTGACATACATAGGACAAGCTGTACTGAATGATCCATAACACAGAAGCCACCCCCACTCTTGAGTAAACTCCCAGTACAGGTTAGCCAGAGAGTCACCCATCGACTCTCCTCAAGAGGAATCTTGATGAGTGGATGGGAGATGGTAGGTTTACCCTGGGTATCACTGTTATGTCACAGGTAGACGGAGGCACAGTATACTAACCATGACATATGTCATGGCAAACTCCAGTTACAATGTGTGTCGAAGGACAAACACACTCTCTGACTAGCATTAGAAATGGCCTAGGGCACATCGCTAGTGTTTGCCAATGTCCACCTATGTTGGGGAATACACTACCAATGTTGGACAAGCCTGGTTTAAGTAGTCCATATCTGAACATAATGCAACATGGTCATATGTGCACAACTGGCCCCTAAACAGTCTGTTGTGCTCACTATGAAAATTTAAAGCAGTGATAGGACTAAAGTCCAGGATACTGTCCACCACAGTGAAAGTACTGAACCAGTACACTATATGGTACTACAGTGTTAGGTCAGTATGAAAGGATGTTGACAACTGTATGCAAAGTATCCCATGCAAACCCTGCAGGCACAGTATAATCCCTGTTGTGTTCAGACACAAAGCAGTTGGCCAGTAAGTACACAACATGACACCCAACACAACCATAAATGTGAGATATTGTTGAAGTTCACACTCATCCACATATGTGGTGGACTGCAGAGTTCAACATATGGAAAGCTTCCACTGGGCATGCTCGCACACTTTGATAAATGAGACATATGTCAGACAACATGCCATGGAAAGGCTGAACTGGGCATGCTCACACACTTAGGCCATATCTCAGTTTAGCAGTTGGCCACAAATATCTGGTATCTGTACGTGTCATTCCAGGAACCAACCACATTACAGAAATCTGCCCAGTGCACACAGTTAAATGACTACAGAGACATAAGTGATATAGTGGATCCCCCTCATATTCAAACATCTTCCACAGATACACAAGTTGTTCAGAGAAACAGGGAATGCTATGGCAATAAAGACCTGCAAACAGCCTATCAGCAACAAATATTGTGCATCTGACAATTAAACATATGGGTGTAGAGGTCAATACTAGGCTGTTTGCCCTAGGGAATGAAAGCTTAGCCTGAGTGTGCTTGGCGTCTGCATCCCCAGTACAGTAGGCTACTGTGCCACTGTAAAGTAGGTCACATAAGGCACCGTTTGAGGCTAGTGTGCTGTGCCTCCATCAAGCAGGGACACAGTGGAGATCCCAGGGGTTGAATTTGCTATGCCACATCCATGTTGTTGGCGTGTGCTGGAAGAGGGTTGGTGAGGACCTCTAACAGTAAGTGGGCATCAATAACAGACTGAGGGGAGCCTTATCTGCAGTGTCTGGACAATTTCACTGTCAACACGTTGTTGTGATGATTAAGAGGGATTGAAGTGTCGTGCCAGTACTGTTCAGAGATGTCCTCCCTCTGTGGGCTACTGCTCTGCAATGTATTAGCTCACTCCATCTGTTGGACAGCTCATATATGGCTGGTGTACACCTGACAGGGTGTCCTGTTGTGGAGGAGTCATGGGTATATTTGGGATAGCATGATCAATGCAAACCTTCCACATGCTCATAGAATGCAATTGTCAAGGATTATGCAGAGTGGCCTGTATACTCCCCAGCATGGGTCCTTTGAAGTCTTCCACCCCAGTCTTCACAAGTGCAAAGTTTGCTTTTGATAAATACACTTTGTTTGCAGTGACAACCTTGCCTGGAGGTGAGGATGGGATATGGATGTCCAGGGAAAGGTGGGTATGGTCAGATATCAACAATGGTGGTCTACCTCTGGTGTGGAACAGTGAGTACCCATGTTGCAGATGGTCAGGTGCAATATGCATTCCCCCTTGTGGCTGTGGTAAGTGGTCCTGCCATAGCACATAGACTCACAAATTGTAGTGGCTGTAGGGTAATGTTGTAGAGGCCTGAGTAGTTCCCACACACAATATACCTGTACCTGACGTTAACAACTGGAATGGTGTATGTAAACACCTTCATATCTTGGCACTGTTCCCAGGGAAGCAATGTGTGTGTCCCGGATGTGGGAGGGGTGGTCTGAACTGGTTGTGTTGTGTGTTACAGGTCCTGTGGTCACGAAGCATGGTACAAAACATAACCTGCCAGTGCTGATGTGCATATCTGACCCTGAAGTAGGTGGCTGCAAATGCATATATATGCTATCCCCCACCTGACAGGTAGTAATAGATGTACATACCTATGTATAAATAATGATGTCAGCACCCTATAAATACTGCAGGTGCAGAAGAGATGCCCAGTAATTTGGATAGTGCGCTCTGCTAATGCGTCTCTCTCAAGTGTCATAATATAGTTAGGTAGGGGTTTGAATCCTGCAAATGCTCAGTGTGTGTGTGGGTGAGCGGGGTTGGTGTGTGTGTGGAAGAAATGTCCCTTTTGGCAACTAAGAGAACACACTACAGGATGCACATTCCCCTTTCTAAACACTGATGATGTCAGCACCCTATAAGTATAGCAGGAGAAGGAAAACCTCCCAGTAATGTAAATAGCGTGCTCTGCTAATGTATCCGTCTCAAGTGTCATAACATAGTTAGGTAGGGGTTTGAATCCTGCAAATGTCAGTGTCTGTGGAGGGGGGTTAGTGTGTGTGCAATTCTGTGTGAGAGAAATGTCCCTTTTGGCAACTAGGTGAACACACTACAGGATGCACATTCCTCTTTCTAAACACTGATGATGTCAGCACCCTATAAGTACAGCAGGAGAAGGCAAACATCCCAGTAATGTGAATAGCGCGCTCCGCTAATGCGTCCGTCTTGAGTATCATAACATAGTTAGATAGGGGTTTGAATCCGGCAAGTGTGTGTGTGTGTAATTCTGTGTGAGGAAAATGTCCCTTTTGGCAACTAGGAGAACACACTACAGGATGCACATTCCCCTTTCTAAACACTGATGATGTCAGCACCCTATAAGTACAGCAGGAGAAGGCAAACCTCCCAGTAATGCGAATAGCACTCTCTGCTAATGCATCCGTCTTGAGTATCATAATGTAACTAGGTAGGGGTTGGAATCCTGCAAATGGTAAGGGTATGTGTTTGGGTGAGGGGGGTTAATGTGAGTGCAATTCTGTGTGAGAGAAATGTCCCTTTTGGCAACTAGGAGAACACACTACAGGATGCACATTCCCCTTTCTAAACACTGATGATGTCAGCACACTATAAGTACAGCAGGAGAAGGAAAACCTCCTAGTAATGTGAATAGCGCGCTCTCCTAATGTGTCCGTCTTGAGTATCATAACATAGTTAGGTAGGGGTGTGAATCCAGCAAGTGTGTGTGTTTGGGTGAGGGGGGTTAGTGTGTGTGCAATTCTGTGTGAAGGAAATGTCCCTTTTGGTAACTAGGAGAACACACTACAGGATGCACATTCCCCTTTCTAAACACTGATGATGTCAGCACCCTATAAGGACAGCAGGAGAAGGGAAACCTCTCAAAAATGCGAATAGCATGCTCTGCTAATGTGTCCATCTTGAGTTTCATAACATAGTTAGGTAGGGGTTTGAATCCTGCAAATGGCAAGTGTGTGTGTGTGTGTGTGTGTGGAAGTAGGGTGTGTGCAATTACATGTGTGAGAGAACTGACCCTTTTGGCAACCAGTACAACACACCAGCTGCTGCCTATTCCAATCTCTACACAGAGATGATGTCAGCACCCTACAAGTACAGCAGAAGAGGGCAAATCTCCCAGTAATGCAAATAGCACACTCTGCTACTGCGTCTCTCACTACAGCCATAGCACAGTTAGTTATGGCTTTGAATTCCACACATGCCACGTGTGGTTTTGTCACACAGAATGCCCATGTGTGTGGGTTGTTGTTCACAATAATGCATGACATCGATTAAACCAGTAATGGCAATGGACACAGATGATGTATGTGTGTGCCAAATACACATATGTACCTGTGACCTTCAATAGTTCCCATGTCTGACGCCTGTCACATGTGAATACATGGTATTTGCACTCGATAACATTATGACTGTGGTCTTCTGTGCAGGTGCTGCATGTGGTATGTGCATATACAATGTGAGTTGTATATGGTATCATCCTAGCAGCGAGGTATACACATCTGGTCTGGGGCATATAGTCTACATGTTATTGATGAACAGGTGCTGCATGTTTTCACCTGTTGTGGGAGTGGTAACAAGTTGTTCCATAGCAATGCAGTGACTACATGCTAGGAACCTTTCAGCTAGGGTGTTGTAGCTACAGTAATTCATCAGCATTCAGTAATACTTCAGCATTCTTGGTGAGGGTATGATGCCAACCAAGGTCAGGGTCATACCAGCCTGTGCCACTTGCTCAGAGAGCCCTTCTATGTTCCCTATCATGTAGTCCAGGGAGGTACATCACAGGTCAGCCATAGTGGCATGGACAATGACTGAGTCATATGTGTCCATGCCTCTGACTGACCTGTATGCTTGTGTTATGTGGTGGACCATAGTGCCTCACAGGCATATCACTGTGACCTTCACCTCGTCCAGCCTGGTGAGCGGGACCTCACTGTACCGGACAATAAAGGTACCTAACACAACTGTATCAGGTGTGTTGTCTAGCCGTACAGGCTGTGACTGTTTGGCACACAGGATTTGTGTGCTATGTGTTGCACGTGCTGTGTTCCGGCTTAACGTATGCCTGTGTGCCAGCTGCAGAGGTGTGTGCTGCTCAGGCAAGATGCTATTCTGAGGGTCCACGAATGCCCCAGTGTGTTCATGTGTTTGGATTGCTGTCAGTGTAGGTCTACATCAAACTGGTATTGTAGTCACTGCAGTATTTCATGCCACCTGACAGGTTATGCCAGTACTGGGTTCAGAGTGCTTAGTCCCCAGTTTGGCTATGTGGTTGCATCTCATACATGTGTTGTATGTCCATGTGTAGGGGAGAGGGTTGACTGTGTACATGTGGCAGCTGTGACATTGCCACATGACTCACATATTCCACAACTGTACCATAGAGGTGACTGACAAGTGACCTTTGCACATGCTACCATAGTATTGTGATTGTCATGGTGATTAACAGCACATAGGGCCAATGGGAAACAAGGTACAGAAGGTGAGTATTTGAGGGTGTAGTGCCTGTGATTAGTTAGCACTGGCATATATGACTGCACACATGGCCAAATGCCAGGAAAGTCATATGCAATGTGTCACAGGCAACGTACATGCGAACAGGACAAACAGTGACGTTCTGTCAAGTGAGACATGGACATACATATAGTAAGCTATGCAGATGTCACTAGGAGTCCACAGAAGCTCTGTAAATCTGCATTGCAGGCGGGATCAGTGTTCCAGGGTAACTGCAAGCAAACATGCATGCAAACAAAGCTACAGTAAGCAGGGCTGCATGTAGTCCATTGTACAACAAACAAGCTGTACCACTTCCAGTAGGTCACAGTGCAAATATGCAGGCACTATACACATGTACATGGAAATACACAGGTCAGATGGCCAGGGTCCAGTCTCAGCGCACACAAGTGTACAGACCATGTACCGTCAGGATGTACAATAACCGAATGGAAACCCAGGTGCTCATACCTGCAGTAATACACATGTCAAATAACAGACACTGAGCCTTCACTCAGTGGTTCCATACTTAGTAGGATGTATGCTACCTGTCCTGCCACCACAGTATCCCTGACATTTATGGAGACTCTCCCTCCTGTGAAAGTTAGTTTTGTGTGTTGGGGCTGTCTAGCATGGTATGAGATGTGAGCTTGCAGTGCTAGGGTGCTCCTGTGTGTCCTGTACCAGTCGTGTAGTACTGCACACATATCAACATCTTCAAACATCCGTATTGCAAAGTCCAGTGTGGGCAACATGCCACTTGCAGTTTACATGTCCATCATTGCGTATCAATACTTCCATTACCTTATCCCCTGTGCTACCTATGTATGTAGCCTTCTGTTGACATCCTTACCACCAGTATGCCAACATGTGCAGATGATACACTATGGTACTTACCATGGGTGTAGACAACAGTACAAGACAATCATACCCTTACTGCATCAGGCATGCTGGGATACACCCACAATTATATCAGCACACAGTACTGTTAACAACATGATACTATTACTACACGTCTATGTAGTCACCCTGTGCATCAGCAACATGTTAACCTGTACCTGCACTGATGTTACAGATTGCAGGAGGTGGCACAGTTTCATCACAAGCACAGGGTGTGAACTTGGTATGCCTGAGTCTGCCACTGATACCACCAATTGACATGTATGTGCATGTGTGTTGGTGAGGGACAGCAGTACAAGGTGGGGCAATGTTGATGCAGTGTGTGCGTGTATGCGGTAGCCCTATGTGTTGTCAATTCGCATGTGTGTATGGATGCACACAGTTCCACCTCATGGCTGCCATATACTGGTGTTTGTGGACAGCCACAGACTGTACCTGCCAGGTCATACAGATCAGTGTCTCTGGCCACGGACACGGTACCTGTGCCTTGCAGGGGTGCTATGGACCATATCCGGTGCCAATCCAGACTGGGTACTGTTATCAGAAGTAGGTGTTCATTGACTGGACACAGATCCCTGTTGGGCCTGTCCAGAGCCACGTGGACATGGTCTGCTGGGGCAGTCTGATGACAGCACAGACCCAGCATTGCTGGGGCTGCTGCTGGCACTATGGGGGCAGCCGCGGCCCTGTTGTCATCCGTGACAACTGCCAGCTGCTGCTGTTGCTGGCATACGCCCACGTCGACGCCTCAACCGTCCACCATTGCCCTGGCTCATGGACATGTAGTTGTGGAACCGATCTAATATGTCCCCACAATGTCTGTCTATGACATCGGTGAAATTACGGATGGCAGCCGCAATGTCACGCATACTGTCAGTCATGACTGTGCGACATGATGTCAGCTCCCTCAGACCCTGTCTGGTGTACCGTTTCATACGTGACTGTGCCTGCATGACACCCCAAAACATAGCTGAGGTTGTAAGACCTCTGTGGGCACGTCTGACAGGGGCAGTACGCCCACGGATGCTCCCACAAGAACTCCTGGACATCTGTCTGTGTGGTACCATCTCAGGGCCATGCCCATGGCTGCTGTGTGGGGAAGCATGTGCCACAGATACCACA
The DNA here is from genome assembly GCF_019279795.1 of Protopterus annectens. Lineage (NCBI taxonomy): Eukaryota > Metazoa > Chordata > Ceratodontiformes > Protopteridae > Protopterus > Protopterus annectens. The sequence goes on along the minus strand of NC_056746.1, from coordinate 1,096,378,249 downwards.
TTACCCTGGTCAATGTCCACTGTATTCTGTCCATCACCTAGGGACATTGGTGACAAAGGGTGTATTGGCAGGATGACTGTGCACATTGATGGGGTTGACAGCTGTGTACTGTCAATTGGCTGACCAATGATGGACCCTGGCATACCTTCCTGTGCCATTACACAGATGTCATCATTATCAGTACCCATGGCACCTGATTCAGGTTCCCTGCTGCATGACACCAGAGCAGCACCAGAACCTGTGGGAGGGAAACAGGAAACACAGTTTAGAATGTCTATACAATGTTACCAGTGATGCACACATGCACACATGCACAGGTGCACACATGCACACATGCACAGGTGCACAGGTGCACACATACACACATGCACACATGCACAGGTGCACAACATGCACACATGCACATGCACACATGCACACATGCACAGGTGCACACATGCACACAGTTGCACACTTGCACACACTTGCACACAGTTGCACACAGTTGCACAGTTGCACACAGTTGCACACTTGTACACTACTCAGTATGCAAGATATCAACACACAGACACAGACACACCTGCATGCATACACAGAGCACTACTCAGTGAGCCTAATATTACTATTACTATCAAGACTATTAAAGGTATTGTTAATACACACTCACCAGCATGGATAGGCTGCATTGCTGTTACACCGGAGGGAACTGCAGAAGTGAGGAAATTAATATCAGTGGGCACAACTGTGCCATTGTTACTGAGTATGATACAGGTCAGTAGTACAACAGTCGCCTTTCACAGGTCAGCTGCTGATATTGAGAATATCACGCTTGCACATTAAATACTATGATGACAGCTACAAACCAAGGACACACCTCACACATGCATTAACTACCAGTGTACACAACAGTCAACTATACATATGGCATATTACCTGCACGCTCGTAGTCTTGCTGCTGTGTGGCTCCAGCCTCCATCATAATGCAGGTCTGCTGCTGTTATTGTTGTTGGCGGGCTGGAGCCACAACACTTATGAGTAGTCCCTCCAGTCTGGTGAGTGGGGGATGTGTAGCCACCCCACCACCTGTGGCAACCTGTTGCCTGTGGATATCCAACGCACGCTGATGGACATTTCTGATTAAATCACTGCAGTGATGTCGTACCTGCTCATATGTCCTATTATGCGTGCCTATGTCATTTACCCGACGGACCAGGTCTTACCACAGTGCAGCCCTCTCCTGCTGATTCTGGCTGGTGCGGGAAAAGAGTATTGCATAATCCCACACCAGGTTCTGGTGTATTTCCTCATCCTCAGCTGCAGAGTACGCTGGATTGCGCTGGTGAGCCATGGTCCTGTAAAAGGAAATAACATGATATCAGCAAAATATGTCAGCAGAATTTGGCACACATACTACATATGCTACTCGACTGTTGTGATACAACATTTCTCACATATATAGCATCTGACTGTCTATTGGTGGATACACATGTAAATGGCCAGGTATCAGTCCTCAGCCAACAACTGTGCAACAGTACCTGGCACACTCCATACGACATACTACCAAACCCCAGCAGTCAGAACACTGATTCAGGTCCAAAGCACCTCCTCACTCTGGGGGTTTGTATCGAGGTACTGTATGGGGTACATCATCAACTACTGTGAGCTGACCACAAACTAATTGCCCTGGATATACATATCCCACCTCCACCACCAGCACAAACGACTACAGTGAATAACATTTCAAATGCAAACTTTACACTTCATAACACTGACATGGTATCCTTTAAGCCCACTGGGCCAGTGGAAGACACAACCCACAATGCTGACCCCTTCACAAATGATTTCTACGGACATCTCCGAGAATGCATGGATCATGCAATCCCATATAAGACCAAGACACTCTCCACAAAGGGAAAGCATCCTGTCTGGTGGACCGCAGCCATAGACAGATTGTATAACAAAAGATGGAAGCTACTGCAAGACAGAGCATAATTCCATAAAGGGAAGGCATGTTTGATCAGCACTAGTAAGGAGCTATTTTCTCTCATACAAACATCCATGGGCAACTTTGAGAGGGAAATCAATGGGGACACTACAGATAACCACAAGGCCTTCTTCAGTTATGTTAGCAACCTGGTCAGAAACCCTCCAATATGCTCATAGTTAGTACACAACAACAAATAATTCACTGAACCCACAGATATTGGCAACATTGTGGCAGACAGGTTCAGTGCAAGTTTCCCCCTCCCTCTCCCCCAAACTAAGACATACTTATCCCAGCTGACTGTAACCTCCCTGTCATCACAGATGTCCAGGTGAGAGCCGCCTTCAGAAAAGCAGAAAACGCAACATCAATGGGACCTAATGGTATCCCCGGTTGCATGCTACATGAACTCCAAGAGGAGCTAAACACACTTATAGAAGTGCTATGTAACACTAGCCTGACTACAGGATATGTATCTGTACACTGGCGTACAGCAGCAGTGTTTCCACTCCACAAAGGAGGCACCTCTACATACCAAGACAATACAACACAATACAATACATTACAATACAATACAATACAAATACAATATGCTATTACCCCTGGGACTACAGCAGCATACTGTTCTGCTACCCTGACCATTGTGACACATGTGATGTGATGGTACCTGCTCCTGTCAAACAGTTACACAGGGTGACTCATATGGCATATTACCTATCTGACTAACATTCAGCAGGGGTATGTGTGACATGTACTCATGGGGAGTCTTGCTTCTTAATGCTGTGTGGTTTATTGCAGGGTATGTCTTATCTGTGGGTAGGAACCTGTACCTCCGCCATGTGCTCTCTACAACAGTGTCACAGACGACACGCAGCAGTCATTTAGGTTGTGGATGGTGTGAGGTGTTACTATGGTTGCTGGACATCTGTCATCGGTGTGACCTAAGTATGTAAATCCAGGAGTGGTAACCTCTATGTGGGTAGTATGTGTGTACTCTGTGGTGTTGTCAGTCACTGTGCATTGGTAATGTGTTTGAGTGCATTGTCACAGTGTTGTACATGTCACTGTGTCCTTCTCCATATCTGTACCTGTCATGTGAGGTACATACCGTGGCAGCCATTGTGTGGTGTGGAGGGGTACACTGACCTACATGTCCATAGCTGACACACCATGTCTGCTGACACATACCATGTGCAGGTATTCCAGGAATAGTGTGCCACTGTGAATATCATTGGGGGGACTATTGTACACATTTATGACCCTGTTCACCCCTGACACATGCAGTGGTGGGCAGCCAATCACATATCTGGTGGTTACTGATGTAGGTGATTTGAAATGGGGTATGGTACTCCAGTTTTGACACTAGTGTCCACTCCATGCCTTTGTCACCAGGCACCTGTTGCAATACATCTGTACACATGTGCCTCACTCAGAATATATATACATCTCTCTCTCTCTCTCTCTATATATATATATATATATATATATATATATATATATGTCTGTATACATATACACATATATATATATATATATATATATATATATATATATATAATTCCATTCAGAAGCCTGAAACATCATAAGCCTGAAAATCAAAATCCTGAAACCAAAAGCCTGAAAATTCAGAATCCTGAAAACTCAAAATCCTGAAAGCCCAAAATCCTGAAAGACCAAAATCCTGAAACTCAAAATCCTGAAAACACAAAATAGACATACTGATGTCATTGTGGCTTTGCTATTGTTAGCCCTGTGGTGTTAGGTCATGCGTTGGGGTCAGGTAAGTGTGCGGTTGGTTTTATTTTAGGGTTAGGGGCGGTTTAAGTGAGTTAGGGTTAGGGCGCAGGTTAGGCATGTATGCAATAGTGACAAATATTGGGGTTAGGGGCGGTTTAAGTGAGTTAGGTTTAGGGCGCGGGTCAGGTGAGTGTGCGATAGTGACGGACCTTAGGGTTAGGGTTAGGGTCAGGGTCAGTTGGTAGATATTAGTGTCTTTATAGTGACATATTAGCATTATTTGTGTTTTCAGGATTTTGAGTTTCAGGATTTTGGTCTTTCAGGATTTTGGTCTTTCAGGATTTTGAGTTTTCAGGATTCTGAATTTTCAGGCTTTTGGTTTCAGGATTTTGATTTTCAGGCTTATGATGTTTCAGGCTTCTGAATGGGAACCATATATATATATATATATATATATATATATATATATATATATTGATGTACATATATTGCTATAGATATGGAGGGGGGGTGTGTGACAGAGAGGGGGTGAGAGTAACAGAGGGGGTGGGACAGGGGGAGTGTGAGATCGTCATATACAGTCATATCTGTAGATAGTCAGATCTGTCTGTCTATGTATATGTATCTACATATATCTATATCTGTATGTGTGTATTACATATATATGTTTGTACATATTCTATCTATCTACATCTGTCTATGTATTCCTATTCTCATATTTCTGGCTGTGTTGTGGATTAACATTTCTCCATTCATTTCTCCAGTTTCCTGTACTAAGTGTGTATGTACACTGACACCTAAGACTACTACTACTGTTAATGTGGGTGTGTATGCTTTCCTGTGGGACATGTGGTGTAACTGGTATATAGCAGTGGCTCTTGCACTTTGTTGCTATGGCTTCAATATTTGCCCTTTACATTCACTACTTGTATGCCTGCTAGGTGTCTTGACTGTAGTGTGTTGCTGTGGCTTTCCTAATTTCCATGTACATTCACACCTTGGAATGCTTGCTATATCTGCTAGGGTGTTACTGCATGCAGTGTGGTCTGGCCATGGTGTGGGCCTTGACATCTATCAGGGTATTTGAGTATGCTGCTGAGCAGGCCCCAGAGACTCTCAGGTGCATCTTTTATCTGCCTCATGGAACGGTACATAGTGGGGTACACCCATTAAACTGTCTGGTATTCTGCAGTTGTGACTGTGGGATAGCATGAGCATATGTATTACTGCACTATTTCTGCCGTGCAAGTGGTTCATATTTTCAGTACTTCATAGTTACCATTGCATGTGTTGTAACACCTTTCTGCCTACTGTTTGTACATTTCACAGGGAGTCTGTGGGGCATCCCTGTAACTCAGTCACTGTTGCTATGTCTAGGCTCTTAACTATTCAAATATGGCAGTGTCAGACCTCTCAAGTGTACAGATATTTGCAGTTTGTCCACATGTTTGGCTCATATTTTGGTCAATATCTCATAAACAGCTTTTTCTGGCAAATCACTGTGGGCTCAAGTCAGACTATAGTGACAAACATTTCAGTTTCAGACTTCATACCCTTCCAAACATCCAACAAAATGCATAACCTGTTACTCTCTCAACTGTCTAAGTTTGTTGTAGCATTATTTGGAATGTGCCCCTGTTTTTGGCCCTTTGCTCCGCATTTTTTATTACTTAGTTCGGATGTGTTCCTGTAAGAGGTTGTGGGGTATGGGCAGTGATTATCCTGCTGTGAGTATGTGTGTGGCTTGCAAGGTGCTACAGTGACATTATTACCTACTAGCTACCAACTAGCATGGCTGTTTCTGTTCACACACTACTATTCCAGAAATCCACTACATTTGACAGTAAATATACATGACATGCTTTGTGTACTACACATCCTATATTCCCTTTACATTCATTCCTACTATTACATGATATATTTATTGTAGCACAATGTTCTTATATAACAGTCATGGCTTAGTGGTAAGTCATGCAGACTACTGTTTCCTGGGTTCGGGACTGACAGTGGGATTTTATTTTGCTTTTGAGCAGACTACAGGACTTGTCATTCAGAGTGACTAAGGCACTTTTAAGCAGTTGTAACCTGGTTAGCTCTGGTTTGAGCAGAGCTCACGCATGCGCACTGGCGTTCAGCTCTGCGCACACCCGCTTACAAATGCTTAAAAGCACTTACTCTTGCGCACACCCGTGCTATTTTCTTTGAAAGAAATGAAAATGGGGAGATAGGAAAGTGGTGAAAAAGGGGTCACAAAGAGGGTAAGACAGTAGGGAAACAAGCTCGGGTTTTGCAGGAGAGACGTAGGTATGGCCCATACCTGCCCATTTCTTCATCAGCAACAGCTGTGCATATGTTTGTAATTTGGTGTGACATTTGAAACCTTCCACCCCTGAGAGAGGTGTGAGGGCAACAATAATACTTGTTGCACAGCCAATTGTAATTGACAGTTTCTATGTCCAGCAGACATGTGTGTGAAATGGGTAGCTATGTATGGGGCGTAATTTTTTTGTGGGTACAGAGTGCCCTTTTTTTTTTTTTTTGTTTCAGGTGAGAGTGGTATGTCAGGTACAGGAAGATGGTATAGCTGGGGAGGTAGGTTGGGTTGGTTAACAGACAAGACAAACAAGACGCATACAGGGGCGGTGTATGACACATGTGGGGGGGTTACACAATTGACGGGGATGGATGTTTGGATATCTAGAGCCCATGAGCCCACAGATGGCAACAGTGGAACTGATATCCCCACCCATGGGCAGTTGCCACTGTGCCTTCACGGCCCAGGATGGGGCTGTGCTGGGGGCTGTGTAGGCCAGGCAGCAGGCACGCCCGTTAGTTGTGCCACCTGTGCCTCAAGCTGGCGTAGGGGCCCAAGAACAGCTTCCCATATCTCCCTATGCACCACAGTCCGGACACTACAGAGGGTGAGTGGTTGTTCTCCTCCAGCCACACTTGCAGAGGGGGGACGAGCCCCATCCCCTGCAGCGCTTCCACCCGCAGGTGGCACAGGGCCACCGGAGGAGGGTCCGGCCTGGGCACTACTGCCAGGTGCACTCGCCAACTGAGGAGGGAGAGGTGGGTTCGCTGGAACCCACATTCCCTGTCGTCCTATGTTTTCCATTATGTCATGACAGTTTGGGTTAGTAACGTACAATACCATTCACAATTAGTTGTAACAGCATGTATTAGTATTCCCATTAACCAAACATCCAGATATTCAAACCATTGAACAGCAAGCATAACACATGCATATTTTGAACAGCAATACACAGTCCAACAACATGCAGGGTTGATTGATGGTAACAGGCCATCAGGTTTGTATGTATGAACAGGGCAGATGCATCAACGTACATGCAAATATGTATGAACCAACAGGACAAATGTCCAGGGGTGTTAATTGTGATTGCACATACCAATTTCACGTGGAATGGATTATATGTGGTTATAGGGTAGGGTGAAGAAAATTTAATTAGCAACTTCAAATACCAATGCATATGCTGTACATTTCTAATAGCTGCAGATATATACACACTACAGTTCTGCCTACAGTTTCCTATGTGATAACTACTTCAAGTTGGTGATAGGAATGTTACTGCTACATCAATATACATTTTCATTTTTATTCATACACATTCATATCTGGCTCTGTTCAGCTACATCATCCTGCTACATTTGCTTTTTATAGCAATAGACAACTGTGGATGTTTGGCATTTCAGACAACCATACTATCTGCATATTGCAGACTGAGAGCAACATATCCAAATTTTGGGATACACATTCCAGCTGCAGTAACATTTTCAAGACATTTTACTGTTTGGTTCTGCTTGTCACATTCATTTCATTCTGTACTGACTGCAGTATACTTTATTCAGGAGTTATTACTACTTTATTGGTGGATTCATAACTCTTTCTCACACTCTCTCACTTGTTTTATTTTTACAATTCAGGATGGTACTTAATTCTAGGCTTTATTGACATGTTTTACCTGTAGTTATAACAATCCTTTCCAACAGTCTCACTTCTTTCATGTTTCTGTATTTCAACAGGAATATATTTCACACGTGTTTTACTCAGCTTCTGCAGCTGTACTTTTCAGCCTGCTGCAGGTTATGTACTATTATATTACAGGTGGGACATCTTTATTTCAGACTTTATTTCAGACTTGTTTCATTTTTCTGTTTGGATTACAGACTGCATCACACTTTTGTAATCAAGCAATACTTGCAAACCCTCTTACACTGTTACTTGCACATTTTATTACTTAGTGACTACACTGCACTCTTTTGCTAACTGTCATACTTATATATTTATTTACAGTTACAGGGATAGGATTACTGACCTGCCTGGTGGCACAACCGCGCCAGCCTATCACCATAGGCTCTACGGTTCACGGAACGGACACCTGCAGCTGTAATATAAATAAAGTAATATTGGAATACACATCTCCATAATATCAGCTAGGTTAATTTCTTACATAAATAATTAGATGTAACTTACTCAGTAGTAGGGCGTTGGGCATTTGCCGGGCCTCCTGGATCCAACGGTTCAGTTGGTCCTGCTTCCGTCTCTTCAGGTCCGCATGGTGGTGACGGACCTGATCACCAGTCCTTGGTATCCCTGTGGCACTGGTGAGATCATGATCCAACCGGTCCCACGCCTCAGCCCTATATGCTCCCCACAGGACCTGGCCCTGCATGAGTTGGGCCTCATGATTGTGGACAAGGAGCCAAACCATATATTTGGACACCTTAATGCCCCACCTCTGTGCTCGAAAGCAACTACCCTCACCTACACCTGACATTCTGGCTGCAAGTTGGTTCTACAATCGGTTATGCTGTGTATTCCCACCTATGGGGCTTATATATGCTGTTTTTCCCGCACTTATCTGTGATTGGCCAATTTGGAATTGTATCAGCTTCACAAAACCTGCTTTGTCATGCTCCTCTTTCTATTCATTTTTATATATATGCTATTACTGCATGTCTAAGTGCAACTGTCATGGCTTAGTGATTCAGTACCTTGACTATGGTGCATGGTATCCTGGGTTCGAACCTGGCCACTGCTTTTTATATTTTATGACTATCTACACAGGCTAGGAGGTGTGTCTGTGTAAAGGCAGTTTTGTTACAGCTTGCTCAACATTGCCCGTCAGTTAGCTTCTTGGCGCGGCGCGTAGCTCCGCGCAAACGGGTTACGCTGGTTTACACGTCATTTGGCTATCAGCACGCATATTACACTCAGCTCAGCTACAGGCACACAGTTTGAGCATTTTAAAACACTGCTCAACCCCGGGCACTCATTTTACACCTGTTAAACCACTGCTCATCTACGGGCAGATGTACTCAACTTGTTAGACTGTAGCTCAGCTATAGGCACATCTGACATTTTTTTTTTATTATCTCACATTTCTTCAAAATATATGGCCCATTTCATTACATTTTACATAAAATCTAATTTTATATGTGTACATATACGTCAGGGACTTGTTTCGTGCTTATTTCACTAAAAAAAAAAATTGATGTTGTGGGGGCTCGAACCATGACTGCCTGCTCTTCAGCAGACATCTCTACCGCTACGCTATTGCTTCTTGGCTTACCTTGCATATTTAGTTCTTATATGCTTTTCCACTGACTGCTAACTGTGGCTAAGCTACGGGCACGCCCGCGCAAACGAGCGCACTCACGGGCAAACATCTTTACAATTAAAAAAAAAAATTATAAGATGTTCATTTCTACATTTTATGTTCGTAGTCTGTGGGGGCATGTGTTGTGTTGTGTTTATTCACATTTACACGGGCTCTGTAGTGGGGGTTTACTTTCGGGACTTTTACTCTTCTGGGGGTGTGTCCGTTTGCAGGGCTCGGCCTACAGACACGCCCCCTACTGTCTTCCATGGACCGTGTAAGCCTTAGGTGTGATTCAGCATGCCCTCATGCATATGCATGACATGCTGACGTCACACCGTTTAACTGCAGCCTCCGTGTAAGCCTTGTAACTCTTACACGGAGGCTTTGTGAATCCTGCCCTTAGTCTATAATATAGAACATGTAATATGTCATTGTATTCTCACTTGATCCTCTAGACTGTTCACATAATTTACAAAATGTGCCTTGGGAGAATTATACTAAAAATATTTGGAAATGAAGAACTAACATAGTATTTAATAAATATACAGCTAATGTACCTTTGCCAAGCTCATGATAGCAGCTGCATTTACACATAAATTATTCCCTGAACTGTAAGAGATTAAATATTTATAACATCTTTGAGGAGGGATGTGGTCAAAATAAAAAAAAAAATATTTTGTACTATTTGTGAAATTATTATTATTAGTATTGTTATTGCTTTATTGAGTGTGTATGCAGATAGATACATACATAGATACACAGATGGGCTAAAAAATTATAATGAAATTATTGTAACAGACAAAATATCCAGCATTATCTGTGTCCACTGTAACTCACCCCTTGCCTACTCTGCACTTCCTGCTTCCTCACACAAACTAATCATGTATCTTCTGTACTTCTTCCTTACATCATGCTATGGTAATATTCCCAAATTTTCTGTCAAGTATAGTATAATGGGAAAGCACCATCCACCACTCTTGCACCAGTAGTTTTAACCCTGCCTCACCCCTATCCAATATTCAGTGCACTGTCTTTCATACCCCTTCATAATTCCTTTATTTTATTTAACTGACATTTAAATGCACCTTAATGTCCAGATTTCCCCATTGTGCATCACAAGTATAATTCCCATAATTTTGTCTCATGAAAATGTAATTGCATTTTTTCTTTAATCCTATTTTTGAAGAATTAATAGACTAATTAGCAAAGGTACAACCAGATATAGATTACGCAACATCTATCAGAGCAATAAAAACTAGTGAAGAATGATACTAATATCTACCACTGTGACGCTCTACATAACAGTACCTTATTAATATTAGCTATGGTCTATCAGTGCTTCATTAAATATTAAAATCTATACCTATGCCCCACTGTAACCACCACATGATCATATCTTATACATGTCATCATACACATGAGCTGGTACTTCTGTTGTCAATACTCTACATAGGGACAGACCTCTCACAAACCCCTTATAGCAGACACTACAGGTCTACTTCTAAATTTCAGACTTTCAAAATGTCGAATTTCTTATGGTCAAGACCATAAGATCGAAGTTTTGAAAGTTTGAACTGTTTAGATGGAGATAGCTGTACAGTGCATGATATATTTACCATTTTCCTTGCTGTAGTGCGATCTTGCAGTTGGTATATTTAATTAACAGGGGGTGTGGGGGGTGCAGGGGGCTTGCCCCTCTGAGAAAACATAAAAAAAAATTTTTTTTTGTTTTTGTTTTTTTTTTTTCATTTCACTTTCAAAGTTTCAAAACTTTAATCTCATGGTCTCAACCATAAGAAATTCTATATTTTGGAAGTTCAAAATTTAGAAGTAGCCCCGACACTACACCTACAGTCCAAACCTCTTATAGAAGATTATTGGCACTAGGAAATATGGTTGCTGTGGTACTGAAGCCACTGTTCCTTGCATTCTGTAAGATCATATTATCCACCTCTGACACTTTCCAGCTACCCTGCATTGTCCTTTGATCTATGTGCCCCCATTAATGACAGTCACCTTCTCTCAACCACCCCCTGCTGTTCCCTACTATATGACTCCATCACTAACCAAACTCCCCATTTTCTTCCTAATTCATCCTTTTTCTTTCAGTTTTTATCACATACACATACACACACACACACACACACACACACACACACACACACACACACACACACACACACACACACACACACACACACACACACACACACACACACTCACTCTCTCAAACCATTCTTACTCAGACATACTTCTTCTTCTTTAGACAATCATTTATGAACAATCTCTTTATTTTCTGGCAACCCAACCTCTAACTGCATCTCCACCTTTAGTTTCCATCTACATCTCTCAGTCTTTTCATCTATTCCAAACCTGCAAAGCAACTTGTGGAAATTATTGTCTATGTACCTACTCACACATAATCATAAATGTCTTCTAGGCCTCCCGCATGCACTTACAGCCCCACCACAAAGACATGAAGTCTTCTCCCACTTCCTGATATTGTCAACATGTATCCTCCTGACTCAACCCCTCTTCCTTGATCCATTAGCAATCCTATACCATCTGTGTAAAACCTTAATCTGCATTTCAAACACTGTGGCCCCAATTTTTAGACATATTGCTACCTCCCATCTTTCTTCCCATATTATTTCAACCCTCCCATATACCGCCCTTTTCCTTCTACCTAATTAGCGACATCTTGAAGCTAGTTATCAGTTTCCTTTGTCACGACTCTTTATAAATTGTACCAGTTCTTACTCTCTTTCCTTCAAGCCATTCATTCTTGAAACATCTTGCAGACTCCCTCTTTCATTCAGAGCTCCCCTCATAAATTAACCTTCATTCCTTCCATCTCATCTTGACTTCTAGATATGCTAGCCACTCACCTCCACAGAGCACAAATGTTTCATGAGCCATGTGAAAACTAATCAAATTGCCTCATTTGAAGGATTAACCAGCTCATTTACATATTTTAGACCTGTCCTTTCCCATCTTTCTATTACATCTTCAAAGTTCTTCCTTGCATTCCTACACAGTATTTCCATTATCTTACAGCTACTACTTCTATAATTTCTCTAGGCCACACAGAGTTTAGCCACCTCTCAGTCAATTGCCTTCTCCAACCGTCCACAGTTTTATAGTTCCCCTGTTCCACATTTGCTTCTTAGAGTATCCATCTCCAGGTATCATTCTCTCTGCTTCTCTGTTCCATGTTGTTGTTGTGTCTTACGGCTTTTCCTGGTTAGGGGTCGCCACAGCGGAACTCCAGTTCGCTGATGATTGGCAGTAGATTTTTACATGCCGAGTTACTGGCCCTGACGCACAACCTTCAACAAAGGTACGCCCATTCATGCATGTCTCCACACAGGAGACGCTCTAGCTGAGAATTGAACAGGACAATGTCTTACTGTGAGGCGACAATGCTACTGCAGCACCACCAATGCAGTATTCTGCTTCTCTGTTCCATATTTACAGCAAACTCCATATTTCTGGAAGTCCAGCATTTCCCATCCACTATTAGCTATCACCACCCTAAATCAGCCATTGCATTCCCTGTTCCTCCTGCCTCACCACAGAAAGTGATCACATATCTTCTGTACCTCTTCCAAGACATTATCCTGTAGTAATATTCCAAAGTACCATTCGCAAGTATAGTATAATGGGGAAGCACTGTCCACCACCCTTGTATCAGTAGTTTGAACCCTGCCTCACTACCTGTCCTGTATTCCATGCACTGTCATCTATGCCTCCTGCTAATTCCTAATTTTCATTTCACCAACCATCAAATATATGTTAATCCCCAAATACTTCTCCCTACTCCACATCACAGGAAAACTAAGCTCCTTATCAGCTTGTAAGCCCTTCCATGTTGCTATATTCAGAGACTAGTTTGGATGGTAGCAACACTCAGCACACCCTTCCAGATCACTGCATGATGTGAAATACCCTGGCAGTAGCTCCCCTATGTCCTCTAATGGCAGCTTGCATTCGTCAGCAAACAAACTGATGCTGCTTTTCTTTCCTTTCTCTTTAAGTTCTTCCTTACCTTCTGTGCCAGCATTTGCAAAATAAACAACTAAATAAATTTGTAAAATAAACAAAACAGAACTGGAGACAAAGGGAGGTCTATCTTATTCCCCTTTGTTGATATACCTTCACTGATTAACCATGATTAACTGTAATTGTTCGATGTGTCTAAAGTCCCCTTGTACCACAATCTACTTCACTGTTCCTAACATCCAATCAACCATTCTTGTCAAAGGCCTTCTTTATGTCAAGCAACACCACTCCTACTTTTTTCTTCTCCTCTATCTCAGCCCAGGCTACAAAGTTTTTTGTTTTGTTTTCATTTATTTATTTTTTTGCACCCCAAAGGACCAAGCCTGATAACTCCTCTTGTTGCATCCATTTGGCCCATTCATTCCACAGTCACAGAATCTAGGGATTCCCAGGCAGGCAACGGCCCAGTTCCATGCCACAAAGTTAATCAGTAACTACCACTGCTCACCTACATGTCACAAAGTTAATCAGTAAGTGCCACTGTTCAGCTTCATGCCACAAAGCTAATCATTAACTGTCACTGTTCACCTGCATGCAACAAAGTTAATCAGTAAGTGCCACTGTTCAGCTTCATGCCACAAAGCTAATCATTAACTGCCACTGTTCACCTGCATCCCACAAAGTTAATCAGTAAGTGACACTGTTCAGATCCATGCCACAAAGTTATTTAGTAACTGTCACTGTTCAGCTGAAGACCTGCCTTTTATAAATCCAGCTTAATATTAGGATTCTTAAGTCTCATATCCATTAATGTCTTGCCAATTCTGCCTTCATGCTAGGAGGGCTAGGCCAATCAGTCTTAGGGGAATTTGTATGTACCCATCCAATCATCCATGTTTTGTTTCAAGGGCGATAAAGTGTTACACTGTTTAACCTGCAGGGGACAATTATAGAGATGGAGAGGAGATTTGTAATTAGTCTTTCCTTCCATCACCTTCTGTTTATCTGCTGAGGTACACTTAGGTCCCTCTGCTGTTTTGGAGCTGTTAAACTTGTGTAGACACAGGAGATCAAGTACAATAGGGTTCGTAATGGTGCAGCAGGCAAAGCACTCATCACCCACCCCCTCAACAGTCTATAAGATACTCAGTAAAGGGTTAGAGCTTCTATCCTCTCCTTATAGCTCAGGGACTTTAAGCCCCTATTTTTTTTTTATTAGGAGACTTTGGAACTTATCTATGTTTTTTTCCTTTTTTATGTCTGGTGTGGTACATCCTGAAGAGGGCATTGTACTCAATGACTGTATAATCAGTGGTGAATATTGGGAAATGATGACTTCTTTAGATCTGGATGATACACCCTGACCTATCAGTTATGATAAGTAGAAGAACTTTCTGAGTATAATTGCTACATGATGATAAAAGGAAAGGGAATTGTCAACCCAGGTTCCAAAGTTCCCTGACTACATTTTCCTTTTGTAGTGGGGCATTGTCTATAATGTATGTTGAGGATAGGGGCTGCTTGTCAAATGCAACAATACATACATATTTTCAAATTTAATTTGAGGCCATTTCTGTACACCAAGTACGTACTAGGAAAAGTTATTTCTAAATGGTACAGGTGTCAGAGGGCTCTTGAGAATAATAACCAGTTTGTGGTCATCTCCAAACTCAGTTAACCAGAGGTCCTGGTTTCCAGTCTAGAGATTATAGAAGTAAATGCTGGGAAGTAGGGCTCCCAGCAGAAATCCCAGGTAGACAACAATGATTACCTTCTTGTACTCAGATGAAGCACCTGTCACATGAACTACAAGGGTTCTATCTTTTAGCCAGTTTGTTAGCCTTCTTGCCATATGGTGATATATTTTTAGAGAATTAGCTTTCTAGGTGTGACTGATGATGTATAATGTCAAATGCCTTGGCCAGATCAAGATATACTGTGTCAGCAGCATGACCACAATCTACAGTCTGTTTAACCCTCTTAACAAAGGTCAGTTGTAATATGCTCTATAGCTTTGCAGAGCCAGCTAGTCAGGCTAATGGGTCTATAATTACTGGGGTGCATGGTAGGTCTTCCCTTATGGAAGGCCATCAGTGTGCTCCAATTTGGGAACAAATCCTGGGGTCTATGTTTAGATATTGAATGGACTAAATATCAAAGGGCTAAACATTGAACGCAAATCGACGAGTGTTCAATCATCAAATGTTCACTTCATTGAACCTGTGAAACAGAGAAAGTAACTAGTTGGCCAATGCTTCTCCATCTCACACACAGCAGTATTTCAAACCCACCCAGGTGAGGGGCTTTACCCCCATACCCCACTAACATGGGGGGGCTCCCCCCACACCCCCTAACTATATACCAACTCCAAGACTACAGCACTACAATGGGGAAAAGGGGTCTGAAATACTGCCATGTGTGAGACAGGGGAGTGTTAGCCAACTAGCTACTTTCCCCATCTCACAGGTTTGATGAAGTGAACGTCCGATGAATGAATGTTCGCTGATTTGTGTTTGATGTTAACTGTTCAATGTTTAGCCCATTCGATGACTAAACACAGACCCCAAATCCTGTAGCTAAGATTAGGTTAAACACTTTGCTGAATGGTTTGGTGAAGAAATGTTTACAACTATTTATTTAACATCCAGGTCCGTTGTTATGTCTCACCAAAGAAGTATTTTTATTCTTTGATAGTACCTTCAAGACATTTCCCTCAGTGATAATAGGGGAAGGAAGGGATTGTTAGATATTTGGAGTCTGGACAGATGTTTCATGGTAATATTTGTACTTCATTTGTTAAAAAGTGTACTGGCAGTGTCTATTGTTTTAGAGTGGGTAGTGTCATTTAGAGTAAATTCTGAGCATTGATAGGTATTGTTTCTGTTTCTTTGTTTGCTAATATCCAAAAGCATTCAGTAGATAACTTAATTTCATGGGTTGTTTACTAACCTTAATCGTTTTTTTCAATTCTCTAGAAATACTTTTGGAACTATCACTGTCATGAAAGGTTTGGGATCTGCTACATAAATAGAAGAATTTGTTCCTCTTGTAAAGTTTGGTCATATTAGTGGACCGCTAGAGAGATGTATTTTTGAATTTCCTATTATATTTTACTCTTTTCAGGATTGCCAACTCTAAGCATTTATTTAAGCGAGTATAGAGCTCTTTTGTGTAGTTTACTGCTGTAATGGTGCTGGAACTAGTACTGGCACAGACAAATGTTGTGATCTCAACTTAGAATTGTATCAGGCTTGCCTGTTTGAAAATCCATAAAAACATTGAGATATTGGTTTTAGGGGGATCTAGAGATTTTGAAATTGAATGTCATATGTTTATGGTCTGACTTAACTGGTGAATGAGAGACCAGGGGGATAGTACGTGTAGAATCTATATCTGTAAGGACCAGATCTAGAATATTGTGCCATCTACTGGGTTTATTAAGTATCCGTTCCAAGGAGTTTTTTATTGATTATATCCAAGAACTTCTGGGCATACTGTACATTGGAGGTACATATTCCCCAGTTAATTGAGGGATAGTTGAAGTCTCCCAAAATAATAGAAGTATAGTTAGTAGGGATATCTTCACATACTTTTAGGAATCTGGCAGGATCATAAGTGGGCATGAAATTTGTTCTGAAGCAAGCTATGAGATGGCAATATGTCTTATTTGGGGATGATCTGGAGTTCTGTGAGTCCTGTTTGGGGGTAAATGTAAATCTTCTTGAAGATGATAAGATCTCTGACAAATATGGACAAATATGGAGACATAATGTCAGCTGCCACCAGGCCTGAAGGTATAGTATATGGAAAACCCAGGTATGGAGGGAGTATTTTCTTTACATTTAAATCAAGTATCATTAATTAGATAATGATGGATGTGATACAGATGCAGGAGGGTCACAAAACTGGGCAATTTGTTCTTGAGATTTCTGGCACTGAGAAGATCCACCTTAACATTGTCCAGTTTGAGGATTGATGTGTTTGGTACATTAGAATGTCCATTAACCAGATTCTGCCTAAAAGGCATTATGGGTGGCAGCAAAAACCTTAGTTAGTTTACAAAAACATTGGAATGTGATGTACAGGCCATCCTTTGTTAACCAGTTTGGACTATCAATCATCTCATTCCATGATGACATATACTGGATCTCCCTAGAATGACACCAAATACTTAGCCAAAATTGGAAGCCAATTACCTTCTCAGTGTGCCTAGGCATCATTCTTAATGAAAGAAGGAATTCACCCAGGACAGGGTCTTACCTGCATTTGTCATATACACGGAAGGTTCTGACATGCCTCTGCATGTTTCTCCGGTTTTGTTCCCGAAGTATTCACTCACATATGGACTACAACCATGTCGTAGTCATATCTGTTAGGGAAAAGCTCTTTAGGGTCATTTTAACATTAAATATCCTGGTACCCAAAAGACAACTGACAGCAACAATATCATTTTCTAGCCTTGTGAGTAGAGAATCCATATGCCTAATGACTGCACCACTTGTCAGTAGAGTGCTTTGGTGTAGTAGATTGGAATAAACTGACTCTTCATGACTTACTGCTTAGGTTGTGTACAGGAGATATGAGTTGGTGGATTTCCTCTGAAATTTTTTTTTACAGTGTCATCATTCAATATTTTGTTTTGATTTAGTTGAGAAACTGGTGGAGGTATGTGTGTGTGTGTGTGTGTGTGTGTGTGTGTGTGTGTGTGTGTGTGTGTGTGTGTGATACCACAGTGCATTGTTTTATGTGAGATGCAAGCCTCCAGTTTAATTGAATATTTGCACCTCTCTCACATAGCCTTATTCGTGTTGAGTATGCATTTGTTATCAGTGACTATAAGATAGCTCCTATACTAATAACCAAAAAATAAGGCACTGGAAGATTCATCAGATTAAAAAACACCACTTTATTGAATACACACTGTGTGGACACAGAACAGAGTTCTGTTTGTGTTCACACAGTGTGTATTCAATAAAGTGGTGGTTTTTAATCTGGTGAACCTTCCAGTGCCTTATATTTTGGTTATTGGTATGAATTTAGTCACTTTCTCCACCTTTCTTGTTTATAGTTCTTATAGTAGCTGAGGACACCAACTGCTAACAGGCTGGCAACAGGAGGGCCACAGATCGACTGATCTTCCATAATATCCAATGCCTTGAGGAGTTAGTTGGAGAAAAGCACAGATTAGGCAATGTGACTAAGCAGATAATTAATTCATGGAGAGTGCACAGGTCGAATTATTTGTATGGAAGTAAGTGTATTTGTGGTGATGTGCACCAGAGGAATCTATTTATAAAAAGCAGCTAGAGAGCTTAAAAAACTGAGGAACTTGTGAATTATAGACAGTTTCAGATTGCTTTAGTAAAAGTAGTTACCCAGGCCCCAGTGCCACTCTATGCAAATACTCGGCTCTTATTGGTGGATAGGGTAGTGGTGTCATTTTACAAGCAGGGGGAACACCTAGTATCAATCAGTAGTTGAGATGTATTCTAGGGAGGCAAATAACCATATGCAAGACACCTTTGGGGTAATCCATTCACCAAAGCAAATAGACAAAGTCAAATTTCTGAGAGGTAAGTAGTTCTTCTAGGTCAATAGTCAGATCAAATCATCAACATCTATACAGAGCAGCAGGGGAGGGATGAGCATGCCCATCCCAGGTAGGGTGGGCAGTTATGTCAGCAGTCCCAGCAGTGATCACTGGAAAGCTTGGGGTGGGGTGTAGCTTAGGAAGAGTAGGATTGTGGGCATGTCTGAGCTGCCTTGGAGGTGGAGTGATAGGCTACACTCCCCCATTGCATGCCTGATCCTTGACCATTACCATAATACTGAGTTTGGAGGGAGAACAGAGAGCATTATATAACAACAACCTACTCAATGGATTGTAGATGGCCAAGACCACCAGGACAATGTAATATTCCAAAACCAGCCCCAGCAAAATGACATAAGTCTGAGGGGACTGGATATGAGACAATGGGTAGCAAAGCCATAAGATTATGTAAGAGTGGGTAGGGGAGCCCAAAATACATCTAAAATACAAAACAAAAATCACTCTTTCAAACCTAAATATAATAATTATTTCAAATATTTTTACATCTATAGTACATAATGGTATGAGGCAGAAATTTGCTGAGTCTTTCTGATATCCCTTACTCTTGCATAATACTATCACTATAGGTTTCTTTATAGACACTAGCACGATCCCATCTTCATTTTAAGCATTTAGCATTTTGTTCACCCTCCAGCCACCTCCATCCTTACCATCTTGTAACAATTTAGTAGGAAGCCTTCTGGTCCTCGTGTATTACCCATTTTCCTGTACCAAATGGCAACAGTTACTTCTCCAGACCCAGAAACTCTATTCAGAATCCTCAGATTTTTCTCTAGTACAGCTGGCCCTAGCTGAAAATATAATGCTTCTTCCCCTACCTGCTTGTCATACAGTTCACTATAATATTTATTTATAGAATACTAACCTGTTTCCCTGATCTTAACTAATCTATTTCTCTCCCCATCTTTAATTACTTTCACCCTTCCAATTTTTTCATAAATCCTTCAGTCTCCATGTCACTAGTTTGGGATCCTCATTTCCCCTTGCCCACCAAATAGCTCATTTCCTTTCTAACTCCAACCCTGTTCTTGACTCCTTCAGCTTTTTTATCCTGACTCTAAAATTACAAATCTCTTCCTCCTTCCCTGCAGTATCCCCACCTTCTTGTTGTTGCAGCTGTAGCACTCTTTTCCATTTCTGATTTTTAACTCCCTGCACATAATTAATTATTCTTGCTGTGGCCATGACACTGCATGCTAATTTGTGCCACAGTGAATTTGCCACAGCCATGTGTCTCTGCAACTGACTTGCAATTCAGCCATTACTCTCCAACCATGTATTCTCAACAGGGAAATATCTTGTAACCTACAAGCCTGAGTCCCCACATCTTCTTTTCTTTCATTCTTCCAGTTTCTATATTAGCATTGCCATGGTTAGAAATACTCCTTTCTAAGATAACTACAAACCATGCTTTTTTACCTTTGTTGACCAGTTTCAGCCCCTTGATTGATTACATCTGTGATGATAGGAGGTACTGCTAGTACAGCTAGCTGGAATTCTGTAAATAATTATGTCATTTGTGAATATCAGACTGATTTATACAAGATGCTAGTGTTACAAATGTATTAGAACTGTATGTTGTGTATATCAAACTGATTTGTACAGGTGTTTGTGTTGAAAATGTATTTGTAAGGTGCTTGTGTTTAAAATGTATCAACAATGTGCCCTACTGGAGTGAACAGAAATGTACATGCACTATTGTAACTGTTTAAATGTATATGTTTTAACAGAGGAAACTGGATGACAGGATGTTAACCTCAGTCCAGCAAACTTTAAAATATATCTGAAATTAAATTGCTTTATGGGCTAGGCCATAAAGATGCTATCTCACATGTTTCAATACAGCAAAAGACACAAAGTCAGTACTAGGAATCTTTCTGTATTGTCTTTGGGGTTGGCCAATATATATTGTGGAAGTGTGGAGGTACAGAATTGTTTTATGACTTCCAGCACCTGCCACAGATCTGAGCAAAAGCCCTTGTGTGTATTTTTACAGGTAGGAGCTAAATCCTGCCAGCTTCCTGCAATGGGGGTTTGAATGGGAACTAGAAGTCAGATGACCAGAAGTGATATCATTCTACAAGCTATCCCAAAAGTAATATTTTAGGTATTTTTGTGAAGTCTCTTAGTGAGACAGAGTATTCTGTTTGGGGTCTGACAAGAGAGTCTGCTCTTGTATTTCATCTTGCCTTGCCCAAGTTAGTTATTAGGGAATAGTATATATTTTCTTAGATTCAGTCAGGAATATAGTGAAGCTTAGTTTAGATATTGTTTTTCTTTATTTGTCTGTCTGTCCTTCAAAGTTATTTTAAATATTTCCTGTGATTTTGAACTCTGATGTCACTGTGAATGTATATTTAGTATTGTCTTGTTCTTTTTATTGTTTATTATTAAATATATTTAAACCTTTCATTGTGGCTGATTTTTGTAGAGATATTTAAGTTTTGAGAGTATTTTCATATTTATTTGGTGACACTGTGTGAGCCACTCCTAATAGCCTTGCTCTTGGTCAAACTACCATTTGTATTAGTATTAATATTACACAGTAAAATTGGACACCCTTTGTTAAGGGCATTAAAGTAGCTGGTGAGGAGTTCTGGTGGCAGTGATAACTACCTTATAGCATGGGCAAAAGGGGACATAGCTAGTAAACCTGTGCCAGCCTTTCCCATGTGTGTGTGTGTGTGTGTGTGTGTGTCTGTGTGTGTGTGTGTGTGTGTGTGTGTGTGTGTGTGTGTGTGTGTGTGTGTGTGTGTGTGTGTGTGTGTGTGTGTGTGTGTGCAAATCAAATCTCAAAGAGTGTGTGTCAGCTATTTGGGCAGGGATACAAAGCACTGGTTGGACAAAGAGAGGGTTGGCAGTCTTGGCTTGGAACCATGGCTAAGGACTCAACTCTATAGTTGTGTCAGTGGGGAGTCTTATTGGGGATCTGGAGAAAGAGAGAGGAGCCAGCCCCCAGACAGACTGTGTTCTCTGTGTGGTCTTAAGGGAATTTGTGCATGATTGTGCTTGATGCAGAGAGCTGCATCTGGAGATAATGTGTGTGTACTTGTGGTTCTCCCAATGAACATTTTCCACAGGTGTCAGTGGTAAGAATTGTGGGTCCTTGATTACTGGTCCAGAGGTGGGGCATCATAACATCCATCAACAGTCTTCTTTACATTGACTTCTTGAAAAGGTGAACTGCATTTGGCTACCCCTCATTTCACTCTTAATACCTAATAAAACTTCTGCACTTTTCAATTTAGAAGGATAAAATCAACAAACAATAAAATGGCAGGTATTGAGGACAACATTAAATGCAGGCAAACTCAATCTCTTGAACCCTCTTGCCTCCACTCTTAAGTTGTTGGACTGGTGTGCTGTCCTATACCTCTTAAGTACTCAATCTTGTTTTTCAGCCACTACAGAATGTCACCTTCTTTGTCTTGGTTAGCCAACTGATCTCTGCCAGCTCAACTCCCATGCCTGAAATTCTACAAACCAGTATTTGCCTGCAGACCTCTAGGATGAAATTCACCTTTCAGTCAAAGTTTCCCATTCACATATCCTTTTTTGTGGCTGGTCCTTTAACAGTGCTCAGTCTCTGAATTTCCTGCCAATAGACAAGCTGTGCCTCTGACCCTCATATGTATTAGAATTACCTCTCATACCAGATGCTTTTGTTAATGCCATCTGTCTCCTTGAACCTGGGACTGCAGCACTTTGATCTTGTTCTGTTTCATTAGTGACTGGGCTACAACTGCTACCTGTTACCTCCATCCACTGCTCCTCATTAAGGACTCATTCTTTCCAGTAGGTCACCTGCTCTTGCATTTTATTGTTATAGAATCCTACTTCCTTCACCTCAAGATATTTAAAGAGGTAGATAGATCCTTTTCAGGTTATAACAAACTTGATTTGAGTATCTCCATTTAAGAATGGTACCTTCCCATTGTATGTTGGGCACTAGCAGAAACATTTTTACCCTCCTCTGGTAGACTATTGATGATAGATCCTCCATCACTCAGGTGGAGTACCCTCAGGGATCAGTCCTGGGAGCACTCCATTTTGGCATTTACTTCTCTGAAGTCAAGGCCAATGTCAATGGCCTCTGGCTGACTAAATTTGCAAAAGACTGCAAAGTTGAGGCTGTCATTGAATCACCTACCAATACAAATGTTCTCTTGGAAGGGCTGACATGGACAAACAAGTGGTGCCAGAGCCATCGACTAAAACTAAATACCAAGAAGTGCATAATAGTATCCTTTGGGAAGTCATCCACTCTGCTAACTATCATATTGAAAGCACGCCCCTAAGACTTGACCCAGTAGTCAGGGACTTGAGGACACATATAGGCAGTAATCTAGCCTTTGACCATCATGGGTCTACAGTACTGAGGAAAGCATTCTATGTTGCGTAATTTATAAATTAAGGCATGGCATATAGGTCCAAGGAAGTGGACCAATGTATTCGGCATTTGTCAGACCTATAATTGAGTACAATGCCCCCTTTGGTATGTACTTAACTAGGGCATATCCAACAATTGGAAGGTCCATAGAGGTGTCTCACTAAAATAATTTAGGGTATAAGTAGCATGTCCTATACAGACTGCCTCTAGGCCCTACCCTTGTAGTCTGTCTTTTACAGCCTGTTGAGGGGAGATCTATGCCTGGTATACAAGGCATTATCAGACCCCACTCTGATGGGATTGGATGAAGAACAGGAAATTTATCTCTGGTTGGCACCTATTTCTCTAATAGACACAGGAAGCCTGTAAATGGTTTATCTCTCAAGCCCCTGCTTGTAAATGTTTCACCTCCCAAGCCCTGCTTACAGTTATTAAGGGTACCTGCACTTGTCAGAGATTTGGGATGCATAGCTAGGCCCTTGTGATCATTAGCCTAGTAAACATATATTAACCTATGAACTCTTACTCTCTGGTCTACCATAATTAATCTTTTATGGAGGACTGTCTGTGATACTGGTCACTCGTTCATTCTATATGTGTGGTACTTTTGATTAGATGCATGCCTTCTCAGATGCTGATCCAAGTCACCATTTCTGCACCCTGTCTACTGACATTGTTAAATGGTGAAAGTTTTTAACTGACTCTGAGAATCGTGCTTCAATGAAGGCTATCAGGCTGGTCCCCCACCCACCCACAGTCCAAACATGTAATTCAGAAATTCGCTTTTCTTGACTAACCCTCTAGATTTTCCATCCTGTTTTGGAGAGTTTCAGTGCTTAGATATCCACACTCTATATTTAAACCCACACTTCCAAAGTGATAGACAGGATTTTCACCTGTTCCATCTCTACACATATTGCTTGCATGTCCAACTGCATAGCTTGCATATTTTTTGCAAAACCTTGCAACTTGAGAAAGGATATTATCAAGTTTGTTGTCTACTGTTCACCCACTCTGGCACCAGCTATGGTAACACCAAATAAGCAGAGAGACCTTGTACATTTGCTAATTATTTCACTTCTCCCTGTTACTGCCCTGACAGATGCACATTTAAGGCAGTCCCAGGATGGAGCACATTTCTTGTGAATTTATCCTCAGTGCCCTTCTCCCTCTTGAATTTCATATTTTTAATAACCATAAATTAATATCACCAACAATAAGATACTTTGGGTGGTAATATAATATCCTGCGAGGTCCCCATTTGGTGTTTGGAAGTTTGTGGACCAAGATCTATCTGGAGAGTCAAGCCCACAGTCCAGTGTTAGTGACCTCCAGTACATGAATCCTAAGGCACTATATCAATAGAAGTTCTTTGTTCATTATTGTACAACATTGGACCTGCACATCCAAACAGGGTATCAAACAGGGCACAATATTTTATAGCCAGGACATGCATTCTGGTATCCAATGATGGAGCACTGTGAATACTTACAAGGACTAGTTTGGATAACTACCTTTTAGATGAGTTACATAGGTTAGTTAACAACTTAATTAATTTGTTGTCTTACCCATCATAAAGAAACTGCCTCATACCTGTCCCATTTGAATTAATTCACTGTTTTTAATTATGCTGCTTAATAATAAAGGATATTCTGCTCATTCACACCACTTAATGTGAAATAATTTTTTGTTTTATCTCCCCTGAGGTATCCCATATTACCTTCAAATTCCATCCTGAGTTTGTGCATTCTTTGGAAAAATACTATACATTTGTACTTTAATGATTTTCTTAAGCTGCCTGTATGTTTCTTCCATGTTTACTCTCTGCTTCCTTTTCAAAACTACATATTAAAACCGTTTCTAGCATGTCTTTAATGGTTTCTACTGTAGAGCATGTACAGTTTTGTTTCATTCTGTTAAAAAGCATCTGTTCATCACCAGGGTGATATGTATTTGTCCATACAGAATCTTAACTATCTCAAAAGAGGAATGGATGGCTTCATGTATTCTGTTGATAATGTCTTTTCCTGTGAATCTCTGTATTTGCTAAATTTGTCCACATAGATTGGTTACCTCTTAGGTCACCTACTGTGTCTGCCTTAGGTTTCTTTTCTTTGCACACACAAACTGCAATTGCAAGAAAGAAAACATAAGTCCTGAGATCTCACATATGAGTATAAAGCAGTTCTGTTAAGTTTAGCTTTTTCCCAAGGACAGCGCACAAGCTCTCAAATCATTATGTCTAGTAATGCATGTTCCCAGAACGAGTCATTCTCTCTGATCAGAAGAATGCAGCAACATTAAAAAGTTTATTTTCCTTCCAGCCAGAACACATTCCTTTCCCTTTTTACCACTCTTCTGTGTTCCTTGCCATCAGTTTATAAAATGCTGCATCACTTATTGAACTTATTTCAAAATGTAGTAATTCTGCATGTGAGTAATGAACAAAAATATTTCTTTATTTTCCTGGCAAGGTTTCTTTCATAATTTTGGAATCAGTCTTTCCAGACACTTCTTGTGTATTATTTCTTAATTATGAGTCATTCTCTCCATCTGACTTTTTGGTTACTTTGAACTTTGAACTGGAATGATACTTTTCCATTTAGTTATGTATTTATTTAAATATTCCATTCAGAAAGTATGTGCACATAGCTAGTTACAATTATTTATAGTCTGTGTGTATGGGAGGTTACTAATTACAATACAAAAAAGATAAAAGTATTGTGAAGACTGGTAGAGATGGGTGAAGGCTGCCAGCCTAGCCAGATAGAATTTCATAGATATTTCTATCATTTGTAAACATGAATGTGAATCACAGGTTTGTTGTCTTAAATGAAAAAAATGCTGTTAGAAAAATGTGGCAACAGTGCTCTCTACTGACCCAGTAAAAGCATGTTGTGACCCTTTGATCTAAAGTCGGCTCCGGCCGGGCTAGATGAAGACTTCCTGCCTATTGTTTTAAGGCTGAAGTTAATGAACAGAATTTATATGTGGAATGTCCTTTATTGCTCTAAGTGTAAAAGAATGTAAATGCAGTTTCTGTCAGCCTGGGAACACCAGGAAAGTGTGAAATGATATAATGTTTTATCAGAACTGCAGTTTCAATTTAAACAGTGAGAACCAGAGATTATTAAGCATTTTTGTCTTGAACATCCAACTCAGCACTGCCTTATGCTCTATATAAGTAAGTTATTTTAGAAGTATGTTTTCTTTTAGCAATAGCTAGAAAATTAGAAAGATTAGACTAAGTGTTTTTCTGTGATGCCAGAACTGTACTACTGATTTATTTTAGGTATTTCTGTGTGATCTCTGAACTCTTGACTAGCACTGACTGTGTAGTAGAAAGTATTGTCTTGTGGTTTTAATTATTTATTATTAAATATTTTAAAACCTTTTAACAGTGGCTGGTTTGTGTAGAGATAGTTTAAGCTCTAGAGTGCATTGCGTATTTATAGAGTTTACTGTCCAGGTCACTCCAAATAAGCTTTGAATGTTTGGTCACATCTACCAATTGGATAATAATATTGCACAGTAATAATTGGACACCCTTTTAAGAGCCTTTGGGTAGCTGATAAATATTAGCTGGGTGGTGGCAAGTGGTACTACTGTATAGTCTGGGTAAAAGGGGCACAGCTGGATAACCTGTGACAGCCTTCCCCAGAAGTGCCTGTGTGGTTGTGTAAACTCTTATCTCAAAGTGTGTGTGTGTCAGCTACTTGGGCAGGGACACAAATCACTGGTGGGACAGAGAGGGTGCTGGAGATTTTTAGCTTGCCCAGCTAGGCTGAGATCTGGACCCGATAGCTGTATCAGTGGGGAGTCTTACTGGGGACCTGGGAAGCAAGGGAGTGACCAGCCTCAGATTGACTGTGATCTCTGTGTGGTCTTAAGGGAAATTGCACTTTACTGTGTGTATTTGTTATCCTTTCCTCATATATGAGATGCCCTCTCTGGTGTTACTGGTGAGGACTGAGGTGCCTTGATTGCTGGGCCAGGGCACAGCCGTCACAAGTATCATTAAGAATAGTAGTGAAAAGGAGATGCCTGTGAAAAGTAGAACAGAACTCTGTAGTTAACCTCACAGTAAATGGCGTTCTGCAGAAACAGTGTTGAGACTAAAGGAAGAGCAAAGGATTTTCTATAAAGAAAGCAAAAAGAAAAGCTCTAAATATGGACTAAAGGAGAAATTCACATATAGCAAGTACGTCCCAAATAAATAACATCTTGTTACAAAGATAGTTGTGTTGCATATGATAAAAAAAATCTGTGTACATAAAGACTCGGATAAAAGATGTTTGACATGTTTATACCATTGCAACTACTGCTTGTCAGTCTAGTCAACCCTAGAGAGCAGTAAAAAGAACACTGATGAAAAGCTGAAGCACTCTAGACAACTGGTGTCACTTTCAGAATGTTCAGACTGTTGTACAGTACTAATAAGAGATACCTGTCACTATGTACTCATACCTATTCAGTCAAAAGTCACAGAAGGCTACTACCATCGTAATATTATTCACAAAGAGGATTGCAAATTTCTCGCAAGCTAGCTGGTCATTAGTATGGTGATATTCCATAAAATTCTAGCTGAAAATAAAATGTCTGATTTTTTTTACAGTATGAGTGTAGTTTATTATATAAATAATACTCATATTTCAGGTACATAATGCACACAGCTCTTTCCTTATACTTCAAGGTATACCTTAAGGTAGGATGTCTGGTGTTCTTTAATCATAAAATGCCTATGCAAATTCATTAAATCTGATTGCTTAATGAAGTACAGATGTAGTGATAACACTGTACAACAAAGTCCCTTGTTTACATCAACCACAGGAAAAGACAATAATATTATCAGAAGAACAGTCACTCTTTAACCACACATTCCATTGTTGAGTGTTATGTGTATTGAGATCATAATTTGAGAAATTTCTTACTTTCTGCCTTTCTTTGTTTTATCACTAAACAAAGTCAATTTGGTAAGTTCATTTTCTGTTTTTATGGCTGCATTACTTGGCAGTTTTTCATTTCTGGAACGTTTCTGCATGGCTAGGAAGCGCAGATTTCTTCTTTTTTATTTAGATTGTCTCAATGAAGAACATGAATTTTTACATTTACTCCTGATATAGTTATTCAGAAAAAATGTTGTTGGTGGTGTATCTGTCATTTCTGACCTGTATGTATATATGTTGTTTTCCTTTGCCTCTCTTCATTGTTTCTAAAGAACCAGGTCTGCAGCAGATGCATAGCATAAATGTCATTTCAGATGAAAACAGCCAATCTGAAATGGCATTTGCAAAATGTCAGAAAGCTGTCTTTGAATGTAATGGACAAAGGCAAGCCCTCCATATCAACAATAAAAGGGGCTTCACACCCAGACTTCACATAATCAACTCAAAGACTGCTGCAGCTTGATGAGAAAATGAATTGTTTCCATGAAGCATATCACACCATTCATACTTGGTGCATTAGCAGCCATGGTGTCTGTTACATGATTATTCTCTTCCCCTGTCAAACCCCTTACCATGTTTGATGTGGAAGGAATGGATCCATTTTACTGGTTTTAATTCTTCTGTTATTTTAGATAACCCCATAAACAAGTCTGAGATAATTGTGTTTTGTTAGTTTCTACAGTCTGGACTCTAGTGCCTTGGACCTGCTGTTATTCATTCATTAACTGTTCATTCTTTTTGTTGTATGTAAAATCTGATAGGTTTTCTTCCAAAAAACCAATAGAAAAAGAATCAATTGCTTTCATGCAATAGCACTGTCTTCCTATACGAAGACCCTTTCTTCACCCTAAGTAGACTTAGCACTAACAATTATATCCCAAAATAACTCAACAAGAGTACTAAAACAGTAAATACACATTCTGAAGCTTTACAAGAAATTGATTGCAGAAATAATTCACCAGAAACTCATTCAGGACTATTTCTTGCTATTTCCAGTCTGCTTCTTACCATGGGATACATAAAGTGCTAAGGACTTAATAGTCTACTAGGGCATTTTGAATGGTTCACCTGGCTTGGTAAGGAGGTGCCACCCTTCTCTCTCTCTTCTCAGTTCCAAAGAGCAAGGAACTTATTCCATTTTCTGAAAAAAAAATACAGGAGTTACTGAAAGAAGTTGTCAGAACCCCAATAAACCAGAGGTTTCTGTCAAGGAAGAGTATGACTCCAATGGAGATGTCCAGAGGATGTACCCTCCCATTTTATTCCTGTGTTGGCTTGTGAATAGATAAATAAAATGCACTGGATCAATAAGAACACTGATTTTTATATAAATGAGACAGGACAGAAATTTTTTCCTTAGGGATACTAGGATTAGTAAATGCATTGAAGTTTCAGCTATGTTGCCAGTCCACAGCCAGGAACTTGGTAAGCCTATTGTTTTTCATTAATGTAGTTATAGGATTCCATTACTATCATTGTTAATGCATGACAATATACCTGACTGATGGCGCAGTGCTTCACCTTTGAGTATGTGGGCCAATGTAATACCAGGTAGGTTTTGCAGCTTCAGTTTGTCCTGTCATGCAAATGTTTGCTTTTAACCTTGCATTTACCATATATGAAACATGGAGTAATGTTAATGCTTTTAAAGTAATGCAGTGATTATTGTTACTATTATTATAAAACAGCATCTCACTGCTATTTCTTTTCTATATATTATTTCACAAACACACATACACGTACACAGAAAACATGATAATACATAATCTGTCACCAGTGCAATGTCAATCTGATGATGTATGAGCAGCTCATAATATTTTGTAAATCTTCTTGATAGTGGTTATTAAAATGATTTAATTTCCACAGGTATTGCGTAAAAGTCAGATATGGCCAGAGATAAGCAGTAATTAAGTATTTTATACAAGTCTGTCCAGAACACAGCATTTGCAAAACCTTCCTAGTACTATTTTATTAACATGAATTATTTTGTTATTGAACTTGAATCTCCATTTCAAATTTATTCAGTTATAATATCTAATATAATTATATAAGCTGCAGCAAACTTTTGCTATTAATGAAGTCCCCTCATCTGGAAGACACAAAGTAAAATCAGATTACCAGTAAGGTTACAAAGTGTTTTACTGAAGTAACAGCCCTTCTCCCTAGAACCTCAGAGTTAGATACACTGGAATTACTGATTAGATACAATGTAACTTA
The DNA here is from genome assembly GCF_019279795.1 of Protopterus annectens. Classification (NCBI taxonomy): domain Eukaryota; kingdom Metazoa; phylum Chordata; order Ceratodontiformes; family Protopteridae; genus Protopterus; species Protopterus annectens. The sequence goes on along the minus strand of NC_056746.1, from coordinate 1,096,347,759 downwards.
ATCACTTCTGTGTGTCCCTAGTTAAGGTCTTGTTAGCATTTGATGTCTTTGAAACTGCTACTTTATATTCTGATTTGGAATCTCTTGTGCAGAGGACCTTATCGGATACATCTTGATGCTAAACCACAATTAAAAGTAGAAACCATTGGACCTGGGACTGCATTACTTTGAAGTTTGCAAAATATGTTCATTCATTAGCACATTCAAATATCTCATATTCAATTATCATGGGTAGCATATAGCCCTCAAAACAAGATCATTTATTTATTGCCCATGCTGTTTGCTGCTTTCTGCCCCTACTAATCTGATTTTATATATCTGTCTCTGGGTGGGGAATCTTTCCCATTTTATCTTTCTATGACAGCTGTAGTTTATTCAGCTTCCTCAACTCTGTAGGCATCCCAGACTCTTCCTTTATTGTCCAACTTGGGAAGAAGGACATAATAAGTATAAAATACTGCCAAAATGTCTTAACCATTATGCAGCCAAAGAGCTCTGTTACTGGGTCTCAGCCATCCGATGGCCATCCCTGTGAGACTACCTTCACTCTGCTTCAGACTTCAAACCACCCATCACACCCACATACATCTGCCTGGTGCTAACAGCAGCTTGTGTAGGCAGGATGCGATTAGATTTAAGGTTAAGTAAGGGACTTAGTGCAGTGTGTGTGTGTGTGTGTGTGTGTGTGTGTGTGTGTGTGTGTGTGTGTGTGTGTGTTTCTGTGCATGCGAGTGTGCGTGCGTGTGTGTTCGTGCGTGCATGCGTGTGTGAATCCAAGCTATCTTATTTAGTGGTAATGTTACAAAAAGAGTTTTTTTAAAGGTAATATGCAGGATCAGGGGCAGAGTTAAGGTTAACAGGAATTAGTAAGGTGATGGGGGGGCAATTCCTTCTAACCCTAACCCAAATCCTAACCCTGTCAACTCTAATCCTTCATCTTACTATTCAAAAATACTTTCTATAACACTACCCCATTCAAAATAAATTGTGTCTAAATGTGTGGTAGGTTTGTGGTGACTGGATCATGAAAGAGAACTGTCTGCTTCCTTTTGCAGTCCTTTTTTATGATAATTTTTCATTGTGTCAGTTGTTAAAATGCTGAAAACAATCATTTCAATGTTGATGCTTTTGCATTTTGATAAATTAATATAGATAGGCAGATAAATATAGATACAAATATTTGCATATAATTTGTTGTTTGATACAAAAATGGCAGGCAGCAAAGATTTATCTTAATCTGCTGGCCACTGAACAGGCACATTCTTACCATCGACTTCAAAAAGGTAATCTCAGGCAATATTCTCCCTATGCTGTATCAAGGCCTGGAATGTCTGCACCCACTGATACAGTATGTTACTTTCCATAGAAGTATACTATTTAGTCACACATTGCATATGTTTTTCTTATATTTTTGTGATATTAACATAGATGTCAAGGTGTAGTTAGTGCAGCCTTTTCAATCTTTGTGAAAATGGACACCCATGGCAAAGTAATTATAGGTCCTATCCTAAAATCAGACTTTGGGGGTCTTTGATATGATAACTTATAGCCCATAACCCTTATTAACCGAATCAATTACTCCTTTATCTAATCCACCTGTACAAGTACTTCTTAAAACTCCTTATTCATGTAGCAGCAGCAAATTCCAGTGCACTTAGCACATGGTTCTTTTTGTAGTAATGCTAACACTACCAGTCAGCTCACAAACTGAAAAAATGTACCCCTAGAATGTGTAATTGCATATCCTCATCTCAAAAGAGTATTAAAGCAGTGGCATTCTAGAAGTGCAAAAGTAAAAGAAAAGCTCACTAGTGAGCTCCTCCTAGTTCCTTAGGCTTTATTGAAACAACTGGAATCATAGGACAATGACCAGCTGGAATGGTGGTCACTCGGGCATGTTTTCCAAAAGCTGGTGATCTCCGATGATCTCATCAGAACACACTGCAGCAACTGAACTCTTTGGAGCAAGTCATGCTCTGAGCATCATTAACTCTTCTCTTACTCTGCAGGTCTACCTAGTTAAGAGCAGACGATGCAACAGCTACGTTCTACCTAAGCAAGCAAAATGATGCAGTCTCTGATCCCCTGAGGAAAATCTCTCAGCTTTTATTCACTGGCTTTCTATCTGTGGAGTGGAGTGTGAGTAGTTCACTTATTGAGTGTAATGGCATTTTTCCAGAGTTTTATAGTAGATTCTGTCATGCACAACACAACTGGACATGAAAATTACAAGTATAAAGAAACAGATGCAGAAAGCAGACAATGGGTTAGTGACACAGAATAAACCTCTGCACCCTCTTTAAACATCCTACTATACCCATGAAGATACAGCCAACCACCCCTCCACAGATTTAAAAAACACATAAGACTACATAATGTATATGTTGTTCCCTCTTTCATCCATTTAGTTTCAATATTCTACTTGAGTAGAGATGCTTCTTGTATCTTTAGAAATGCTAAGATACCAACAAGTATACCCTTATTCTTTTTTTTTTCTGGCTGGAAAAAAGTTTCCTCTGAAGAAACCTTCAGTTTCTTGCCCTTAAGTAGGACTCACCAGAACTTGCCTAAATTATTTTTTTCTTTCCACTCTTCTATTGACAAAAAAATTGGACTCCTCTATGTATAATAGAACCTGCTCATGCAATTTGCTCTATAATTATTGTTTTGGCATTAATAATAAAGTAAATTGCACAAGCAGGTTCTATTATACATATTTGCTCTAGTATTATTGTTTTGGCATTATCAGGCAGCAGTGGTGCAGCAGTTAGCATTGTCACCTCACAGCAAGAGGTTCTCCCGTTTGATTCTCGGCTGGAGCACCTTCTGTGTGGAGTCTGCATGTCCTCCCCATGGTCAAATGCTGTCTAAAGACATGCAGGTAGCTGCGTGCGTGAATGGGTGTTCCTTCTTTGAAGGTTGGGTGTCGGGCTGGCAACTCGGCACCGTAAAAATCAACTACCAATCATTAGTGGACTGGAGTTCCACTGTGGCGACCCCTAACTGGGATAAGCCAAAAGACATACATTCATTATTGTTTTGGCATTCTTGCCTATTATGATGTAGCTCATTGCAATTACTGTATACTTGTTTTTTTTTAATACTGTGTTTTTTCTTGGAACTTACTGTTTTTGTATTGCCTCACTGCAACTATTGTATTTTAATAATTTTTTTTGTCTTGTCTTGGAGCTTTCCTCCCCAGGCTGCCACTGAAATGGGCTCTCTGTGGCCCAGTGGACTTTCCCAGTAAACAAATGTCAATAAAATAAAAATAAAATAAATAAGAAATAGGACAGCCTCTTCTAACCAGGCCTGCAGACAGGAACTCATGCTCTACAGTTGTCTCTCAAATTGATTCAGATGCTCTTATTTCACTTTCTTTAATCAATCAGCTGTCAACTTCTAAGTGGTCCAAGTTCTAACTGTATTATACTGATCAGGCAGAAGCTCCTGGTTCATCTACATATTTTAAAGGCTTTAGGGTACACTTTGCTGTTATAATAGTATCCATATATTTCAATGGATCTTCCCACAGCATCAACTGTAAAACCTAAAAAAATAAGCACTGTGCAGTAGTATAGCATACTGTGTAATGGCAGTAAGCTCTGAGGGATTAACCCCTTGTAGACATGGGCTTGCTTTCCTTCACTGTCATTTGCATTTTATGGATATATGTTTCAGTCTTAACCAGAACAGTTCCAAAGATGCACACATAAAATTGCAAGTCACATGCATGCATTGGCACCACACACATTATGTTGTTGTTTTCTTTCGGCTTTTCCCAGTTAGGGGTTGCCACAGTGGAACTCTGGTCCACTAATGATTGGCAGTCGATTTTTATGATGCTGAGGTGCCAGCCCGACACCCAACCTTCAACGAAGGCACCACACACATTATACCAACTCCAAGGTCACACAGCCAAAACTAGAGGTAAAATGAATCTGTCCTATAGTTGATCAAATATAAATCTATCATAGCATCATAACATTACTAAAAACATTAAGTTTTTGACATCAGTGTTTAAATCAATAAAAGTTCCACAAAAACAACTGCTACCATATACACATGCACATATGTAAGAATCTCTCTCTTGCTCGCTCTCTCTCTCTCTATATATATATATATATATATACATACACACATATATGGGTCTACTTGAAAAGACGAAAAGACGTGAGACGACAACATCAAATCATCATTTAAATGACTCCTCACATAACCTGCAATTTGCCCAGGGAAAGGAAATGGTCAGCCAACAACCTCAAGAAACCACATGGAAGCACTCCAAACCCTCACAAGTGGGGGATTTCACTCCCCACACCCCCCACGACCCCTCTAACTAATTATACCGACTCTGAGATCACACTATAGTGGGGAAAGGGCAAATTTCTAAATGCTGGCTGAGCGTTTCCTTTCCCTGGGTAAATTGTTGATTATGTGAGAAGTCGTTTAAATGAAGATTCGATGTTATTGACTTGGTCTTTTCGTCTTTGGGTAAGTGGTCTCACAGTAACCTGCAGATGATAAAGAAATCTCTTTAGACCATCATACAGAGGAAGTTCATGCTGAAACATTCAGTAGAAAAGACAGAGATCTTTCATGTAGCCAAAAGACTAATATAGCAGCACAGGTTAGGCAGGTAGAAAGCAGCCCGGCCATTCCTCTTTCCTATCATATGCTTTCTATTGTTTACATATTATTCATTATTTTCTGAAATTAATTTTTCAATGCTGGTTAAAACCTACTATAATATTCACTTTGTATATAATATATGCATATATTGCATTTTGTCATTCTATATGTATATGATGTCATGTTGCTATTGTGTTTTCCCTGGGCTGAGACTGCAATGGTTCCATAGGGATCAGTGCTCTCACCCGGTTAACATATTCAAAATAAAATAAAAATAAACTGTTTTTACTACAGTTTTACATATATTCTACAGTTACAGCTATAAATCACAGATGTTTGTTTGGCTAACTGTAGTCTGTTGAGCATGTTCCTTTTTGTCAGATATCCATTTGTATTTATTGATGATCCTCCATTTGCAAGTTCACCCACTCAATTATCAAAATAAATAAATAAATAAATGGCTAAAAAATAAAATAAAAGTTGTTACACAACAAAGTGCAAGAGGAGCTGGTACTAAGAAAGCTGGGGAAATAATTCTGCATTCATTCTGTAAAATGCTAACACAGAAGTGAGAAGGGAAAGTGTTTCTTACAAATGGCACAAAACTGCTTATCCACCACAAAAGGTCTTGAAAATAGTTAATAATAGTGGTTAACTGCTTGTACAAGGACAGTAATCTTGTAAGTTGACAATAGGGGTCTATATCTGAACATCGAAGTTTTAAAACTTCGAATGTTCTAATTATGACCCCTTTTAATGGAAAGCTAAAAATAGCAAAGCTGCAGAACACTGAATTCTTTCCGTGAGAAAGAATTTGGTTGTCCGGTTCTGTGGCTTCACTATTTTCAGCGCTGTGGTGGAGATTTATGGGTCGGGTTCAGGTAAGTGTTGATGGTGGTTGTTAAGATTAGGGCATGGGTTAGGTGAGTTAGGGATAGGGAGCAGGTTAGGTGAATTAGGTTTAGGGGTGGGTTAAGTGAGTTAGGGTTAGAGCGCGGGTTAGGTGAGTGTGCAATAGAGATGGACCTTAGGGTTTGGGTTAAGGTAAGTGGATAGATAGTAGTGTATGTATAGTTTAGTGTAGGGTTAGTTGTAGGATTATAAGTGTATGTGTGTGTATTGATGTTTTTTAGATGTGCTTGTGTTGTGTGTATGTGTTTCGGAATAGCAAATTTTTTCCTTGGGAAAAAATTTGCTGTTCTGAATGTTCGATATTATGTGGGTTAGATATTTTAGGTTTGAGGAAATAGCATTCACTATTTTCATCTTTCGACAATGCGATATAAACGCGACAATAGCATATGACCTTTGAGAATGGTAGACACTACTTTTTAAAGTTAGAGTGGCTAGACGAACCAGGAAAATCTTGTTCCAGCTAGATAATGACCAAAAGAACAATGCTGTACATGTGTGCCAGACTCACATTCAAAACATTAGTGATCAGTATTTATGTACAATTGTAAATGTGTGAATACAGAGATTTGCATTTAAGGATTAAGATAGGAGTATCTTGGGGGTTTCTCTTTTCCCAGTGATACTACAGTCTCAGAGTTAGCATGTATAAGTATTGAGGGAGTTGGGGTGGGGTCTTTCTCTTCCCTGCAAAGCACTGTTTTTGAGAGATTGTTTTGTAACCATGACTATTATTTGTGGCATATAGTTTTTGAGATGTTTTTTATGATCTTTGCTTATGAGGAGTGATCATAGAACAGTCACAGTTTTATTAGGAAGCCATTCTACTTACTTCACTCTAAATTTTGACCTGATACACAGGTATTCTGACCTGATGCATAGGTGTTCTGACCTTATACATAGATATCCCACAAAACCAGGAACCAGAACAAAACTAAGTAATACCACCTGAACGAAAAAAAGCAAGGAAGGCTGTTTCTGCATAGGTTCATAGGATCATAATTTGGTACTAGGCTATCAGCCCTAGGGCCTATACAAGCCTAGCCATGACAATTCCCTGGCTACTTCGTCACACACTATTTACTTACCTAGACCCCTGTCTAGCAGGGTGACTGACGTGATCCCCGGGGTGAATTTCCTTTCTTCCATCCAATCATCAAGGTTCCTTTTGAAGAGGGCCAAAGAGGTGCTGTGCTTGACATGTATGGGCAGCCTATTCCAGAGTCTGGGGAGTCTCTGGGTCAGGAACCTATCTCTCCAGCATGTTTTGTTTATTGTTCATAGGTTCATAGGTAGGTACTAGGCTATCTGCCCAAAGGCATTTATAAGCCTAGCCAGAATGTGTTGGCATTTGCTGCCCCCTTAGATTAGTTCCCTGTGCCTCTGTCCAGCAGAGCCACTGAAGTAATCCCCGGGGTTAACTTTCTGAATAGTGTTAGTGAGGAGCTCTGCCTAATGTAGATTGGAATCTTGTTCCAAAGCATGGGAAGTCTCTGGGACAGGAATCTATCCCTCCAGCACATCCTATTTATTGTTGTGGTGACGTTTAGATCCCTAGAGCCTTTGGCTCGAGAGGATAAGGTTTTCTTTAGTTGGAGCATGTCCATCAATTCTGGGTTGGACATGGCCTTGTATGTCAATCAGAGATCACCTCTGAGTAGGCGGTATGCAACTGAGTACACCTGGAGTTTCTTCAGTCGAGCTGCATAGGGCATCTGTTTGAGGGCAGTGACCCTCTTGGCGAGGTACTTCTGTGGTCTTTCTAGCTGTTGCAGGTGTCTTGTAAGGTACATCCCAAATGGAGCGTTGTACTCTATGATGGGTCTGATGAATGATGAGTAGAGGGGCACAATGACCTCTTTTGATCTGAATGCAAACCCTTTTGTGATTAGGTGGGCCACATAGAAGGATTTTCTAACCACTTTGGCAATGTGATTATCAAAGGAGAAATTACTGTCTACTTGGGTCCCCAGATCCCTTATTACACCGTATTTAGGGGACTGCCACCTATGTGGTAGTTTGTGGGTACTTTGTTTTTTCCAAAGGGGATGACTATGCACTTCTTGACATTTAACTTGAGGCCATAATTTTGACATCAGGTATCCGTCTCAGTGAGACCCTTTTGGAGGATGTCTGTGTCAGCCGGTGAGTCAGTTATAGCCCCTAGTTTGCAGTCGTCTGTGAACTTGGTCAGCCATAGTCCTCCTGCGCTTGCCTGTACCTCTGAGAAGTATATGCTGAACAGGAGACGTCCTAGGATTGATCCCTGAGGAACGCCACTTGTATCCGGTTTAGAGTCTGACCTAGCTCCAGCAGCTCTCACCATGTGGGTTCTGTCTGTGAGCCAGTTGGTAACCCATCTTGTGATGTAGGGGTTTATGTTCAGGCTGGTGAGCTTGTCTATAATACCAGAATGGGGAATGGTGTTGAAGGACTTTGCAAGTTCTAGGTAGGCTGTGTGTGCCACCTTTCCCATGTCTATAGCCTTGGTAACTGTCTCAAAGAAGTCCACCAGGTTTAGGAGGCATGATCTGCCCTTAACAAAGCCGAACTGGGTAGGGCCCAGTGTTTGGAGGTTCCCAATGTCTCTGTTAATGAGTTCCATGATGATGTGCTCCATAGCCTTGCAGACCAAGCTAGTTAGGCTTATAGGCGTTAGTTCTCAGGGTCTGTTGTGGCTCCACCTTTGTGGAGCAGAATAACCGTTGCTGTGCACCACTCTATGGGTACATAGTCTGTGGAAAGGCTGAGTTTGAACAGTGTGTTTAGGTGAGGAGTTAGTTCGTCTTTGAGCTCATATAGGACGCAGCCTGGGACACTGTCTGGTCCCACTGATGCTGTGTTTTTGGCTTTGGAGAGGGCTGTTTTAACCTGAGTGTCTGTGATTTCAGGGGCTCTACATTCTTCTGGTATGGTTATGGGCCCTTTTGGGGGTGAGGGGGGGGGTGAAGTTTGCACTGAACCTGTCTGCCAGGATGTTGGCGATATTGGTCGGTTCAGTGTATTTTGTGCCATTCTGCACTAACTCCGAGCAGATCTGAACATTGCCACTTAGATTCTTGATATAGCTAAAGAATGTCTTGTGGTTATCTTTGGAGTCCTTGGCAATTTTTCTTTCGAAGTTCACCTTGGATGATTTTATGAGGGATCGCAGTTTCTTGTTGATACTGATCAGGGATGTCTTCCCTTCTTGGGATTTTACTCTTTTCTGTACGAGTTTCCTCCTTCTATTGTATAGCTTGTTTATGGCAGGGGTCCACCAGTTTGGTTTCCTTTTCTTGGAGGAGTGAGTCTTGGTTTTGCTTGGGATAGCATGATCCATGCATTCTTGTAGGTGCCCGTAAAATACATTAGTAAAGGATTTTGCAGCTTGGACAGTGTTATCCTTTAGCATGGGGGCTTTGAAACTTTCCACCTTGGTCTTAAGTAACATGAAGTTTGCTTTTGAAAAGTTTTTCATGGTGGTTTCCTTGTCCGAGGGTGGGGGTGGGGGTGGAATGTGGCTATCCAAAGTGACTTGCTTATGGTCAGATATAACCAGCAAGGGGTTGACCTCTGGTGTGGAACACTGGTCGCCCATGTTGGTGATGACCAAGTCCAATATGTTGTCACCTCTGGTGGGAGTGTTGACCAATTGATCCAGGGTGTTTGAGTTTATAAATTCTAGGAAATGTTGGGCAAGGGAGCTAGTACTTTAGTAGTTCTCCCAGTTAATGTTTGGGTAATTGAAATCACCCAATAATTGGGTGTTTGGTAGGACCTTTATGTTTCCCAGTGTTTCCAGAAATGTGGAATGGAGGTCCTGGGACATGGTGGGCAATCTGTAGCAAGCTACTATTTGAATTGCAGTTTTGCCTGTTGTTAGTTGCACTTGGATGATCTCTGAAGCATTGTGCTGTGCCACTAACCTGGAGGTGTGGGTATCCTTGATGAATATGGATACGCCCCCGTCTTTTTTATTTTGGTCCGGGTTCTGTGGCTGAAATGTATGGTATGAGTTGTAGCCTGGTAGTGCTGGGGTGCTCTCTGGAGCCTTAAACCAGGTTTCTGTTACTGCACATATATCGATTTTCTCCATACTGAGGAGTGCCTCGAGTGCATGCATTTTGAGATTTAGACTACTGGCATTGAGTAGCATTACCCTCAGTTTTTTGTTACTTGTGCTATTTATGGCAGTGGGTTTGTCTTTTGAGCCTTGCCTAAAAAAAGTACTATGGGGGTGGCAAGTGCCTTGGCCAGTATTTGAAAGCCTAAGGGTAACAGGTGCAAGCCATCTTTAGTGAAGCAGTGTGGCTTGTTGAACATGTCATCTCAGGCTGACAGACACTGGATCCCCTTTGAATGACACCAGAAACTTAGCCAATTGTTGAAATTGATCATTTTTTCTTTATACCGTGGTATCATTCTTGGTGAGGTCAGGATGCTGCTCAGGGTCAGGGTTATACTGGCCTGGGCTACATGATCAGAGAGCTTTTCCATGTCTCTTTTCATGTAGTCCAGGGAGGGATGGCTCAGGTCATTCACACCAACATGGACAATGACAGAGTCATATTTGTACTTGTTCTGGAGTGACCTGAGTGCTTGTGTTATGTGGCAGATCCTAGCCCCCGGTAGGCAGCTAACAGTAACCTTCTCCTTTTTCAGCCTAGTGAGTGGGACGTCAGTGTGCCTGACTATAGAGTCACCTATTAGGTTTAGATCCTTGGAGCGTGTGGCTCCGAGGGATTAGGATTTCTTTAAGTGTAGCATGTCCAACAGCTCTAGGTTTGACATGGCCTTGTATGTTAAGCAGAGATTGCCTTTGAGTAGATGATATGTGACAGAGTATAGCTGGAGTTTTTTAAGGCGGTCAGCATAGGGCATCTGCTTTAGGCCTGTGCATCTTTTAGTGAGGTATTTCTGTGGCCTTTCTAGTTGTTGCAGATGTCTTGAGAGGTACATACCAAATGGGGCATTGTATTCTATAATGGGTCTAATGAGGGATGAGTAAAGTGGGACAATGACCTCCTTTTTTCTGGATGAAAAGCCCTTAGTGATGACGTGTGCCACATAGAAGGATTTCCTGACTATTGTGGTGATGTGGTTATCGAAGGTGAGACCACTGTCCACCTGTGTCCCTAAGTCTCTTATCACACTTTTGTTGTTTAGAGTACTGCCACCTATGTGGTAATTCATGGGTAAATTTTTTCCTCAAAGGGGATAACTTTACATTTCTTGGCATTGAGCTTGAGCCCATGGCTCTGGCACCAAGCATCTGTTTCTGTAAGGCTCTTTTGCAGAGTATCCACATCATTTGGGGATTCAATAATTGCTCCCAGTTTGAAGTCATGTGCGAACTTTGTTAGCCAGAGTCCCTTAGTGTTAGCCTGTACTTCGGAGAAGTAGACGCCAAACAAGAACGGTCCCAGGACTGACCCCTGAGGTACTCCACTTGTCACTTGTCTGGAGATGGATTTGGAGTCAGCTACTTTTACAGTGTGGGTTCTGTCAGTAAGCCAGTTGGCAACCCATCGAGTGATGAAGGGATTAATGACCAGCTTAGTAAGTTTATCTATGATTCCAGAGTGGGGAATGGTGTCAAAGGCCTTGGCGAGGTCCAGATAGGCTGTGTGGACCGCCTTACCCTCATCCACCACTCTGGAGACTGATTCGAAGAAGTCAGTCAGGTTCAGGAGACAAGCTCGGCCTTTCATGAACCCAAACTGGGTGGAGTCCATTGTTTGAAGGTTGCCAATGTCTTTGTTTATAAGTAGTTCCATGATAATACATTCCATGGCCTTGCAGATCAGGCTCGTCAGACTGATGGGGCGGTAGTTCCCGGGATCCAAGGTGGATCCCCCCTTGTGGAATGGGATAACTGTAGCTGTGTGCCACTCAGTGGGCATGAAACTTTAGGTGAGTTGCAGTAAATAAAACCAAATTTTAATGTTCCTTCATATTTAAAATAATAATAAAAGATAAGCACTTTTCTCCTGGTATACCCTGGACTTCATCAGATAAATGTTACAAATGCAAGCCTCAATTTTAAATCACCCGCTTTAGGTCACATGCTTTAATTAAAGGATAAGCACCATTGCCCAACACTTATTTAAAGGAATATTATCTCCAAATCATTCCAAAAAGCATCATACCTCTCCTATTTACACGATCACAGATTTGCATAAAGGCTACAATCAAGTAAATAAAATGTGTAAAATTGAATAAATGCTACCAAATTATATAAATATATAAAGCAACAATGATACATGCCAAACCACTCAAAAACAGTAGCAACTTTTTAAAACTGATAAAAAATATATAATAATAGAAATAAATAAAGACTTTGAGAAACCAATGGGTAAAGAAGGATGGACAACTCCCCAGGGAAGAACCAGTGGGGGGGGGTGAGCCACACCCTCTCCCATTGGAATTCTATGTATTGGTGGTGAATACAGTTTTAGAACATGGAGGAGTTGCTGAATTTTATAATGAAAATCTACCTGCAATTAATAGTGGAGGTGACTTTAGGATTTATAACTTCACCTCATTTTCAATTGACATTGAACTGGCTGATTTGTTATCAAAAGGCATGTCCTTTCTTCCATCAAAAAAAAGCTAATACTGCTACAGTACTTATGGCTGTAGAAAACTTAATTTTATACTTATGTTTAATGGTCTAACACCTGTTTTGAACAACTTGAGAATTTCTATTACTTTTAACCCCCCCCCCCATCCAGTGTTACAAACTAATGAGAATTATGTGAAATGGATTTTACGGCCACCTTAAATAACAACTTTAACTTGACTAGCTATAATTTGACAGTAGGAGAAACTGAGAAACTTGAACATTTGAAGACTAAGGGTCATGAAACTGGACAAGGGGGGTGGTATGGTTATAATGGAGAAAGATAATTATATTAATAGGATGTCTGCAGTCCTTGTAATGATGCATATGAATTAGTATTAATGAACCAAATCAGGCATGCAGCAAGATGAAGGTGCAACTTAAGGACAATGTTTATTGATGGTAGGATTTCTATTGATGAGCACAATTATTTAACCATGCCCTCTTCTATTACACCTATCATTTTTGGGATCCCAAAAATCCACTATAGTGTACATAATCTGCCATTGAGACCAACTGTGGATGTGAGAGGGTCACTAACTAGTGCATGTGCGAAATTCTTAGACATCACACTAAAGCAACTACTAGAAGATGAGAAGCAGGTTTGTTGGGACAGCTGGGATTTTTTTGGAAAAAAATTAATTATTTGGAATTTAATGAGGGGGGCTTGGTTACAATCAACATAAAAGATCTATCCCACACAAATTGGGTGTTGAATGGTTTTGTGATTTTTAAATGAAAAAATATTGAGCAAGAGAAAATTAATTTATATGAGGAATTAATCAAGCTTATATTAAAAAAAATATATCTTTTTTGAAGGTAAAGTTTACCTTCAATTAAAAGGGGTAGCTATGGGCTCTAATGTTGGTTCACGGTTTGCGAATATTGTTATGATACAGTGGGAGGAACAATGTTTGTTGAGTAGTGAATTCAAGGAATCATTTAAATTTTATATTAGATATTTAGATTATATGTTCTTGTTATGGAAGGACACCAGGGATTGTTTATCTGAATTCATTCGGTATATTAATCAGACTACTGGTTTCCTGCTTTTTACATCACAAGTAGAGAATGAAAGGATACCCTACTTGGATATACTCCTTGAGAAAGACTACTCGAAAAGAACTTACACTTCAAAAATTTACAGAAAGCCCACATACTCCAACACCATCCTACACAACATCAGCTCGCACCCTGTACAACAAAAAAGAGCTATTCTTAAGGGGCAATTTGTGAGAGCAGCAAGGATGGTAATGAATCACAGTGATTTTATTGTAGAATGTAAAATCATGGAGTCTATGTTTTTGAATAGAGTTTACCCCAAGACTATGACAAAAAAACTCATGGATGAGGTGGTGTTTAAGAGGGAAACTAAACATTTTGTTCTGTTCCTGTCATTAGAGCATACAATGCTTGATAGGCAAGAAAATATTAACAGACACATGCCTTGCCCTTATAAGAGCTCGTTTATCACTACCTATAATATGGACGTATAATATGGATAGTGACAATTAGATGGATTCTTGAAAATAATTGGGCCATTATAAAAGACGATAGGAAGACCCACTACAAATTGGGGATAAACCTATTATAGTATATAAGAAAGAATTTAATTTGAAAAACATCCTTGAAAAATCCCCAAACCAACCTCCTCCTGATACTATGGTTAGGGGTATGAGAAAGTGTGGTCAATATCACTATTGTAAATACATTAAAGTAGGGGGAGCGGTGCCTAATTAATAACAGATTTTTTTAAATAAAAGTTAGAAATTAAAAAAATGGAATGCTGGCAGCTTAAACAAAAGGACAAACCAAGTATCTGATAATCCTTTATTCCAACATAGATTGAGTGTTTTGTCCTTGATGATACAGGACTTCTTCAGAATGAATTAAATAAATAAAAACTCCCTTTTATACTCTAGCATGGCTTGAGACTTAATCAATTAAATGCTGATTAATCACCAATGCAATTTCATTTAAAGAAACAGCATAAATAAATAAAATAATTAAACGTGCTGAATTGAGATCTTGACACAAGAAAGATAAAAACATGAAAATCCTAAAAAAATGTTGAATATTGTTAACCTTAAAACCATTGTAAAAATCAAGTTTTATTAAAATCATGAAACTATAAGTTAAAAACAAGGTATGTTATAAAATAATATGAGTGGACACAATAACAAGCTGGACCCTTTCAGTCTATTACAGACCTCATTCATAAAAGGGGTTGGATGGAAATCTGTTTGCTTAGACCAGGTTCTTCGAAGACGTGCAATTTGAATTGCCACTTAACCTCTTGTGTCTCTAATTTAGTCTTCACGTCACCCCCTCTTGGGTTGTACCTTATTTGTTCTAAGATGGCAAACTGGAATTTCTTATAATTTGTACAGATACTACAGTGCTTAAATAGACCATTTTTATTATTTATTTTCCCAATTTCATAATTATGCTCATACATCCATCTCTAGAGACATCTCTCCATTTTGCCCACATAAAAAGATAGCAGCTTGAGCAATTAACAAGATACACTGCACCCTTGAACTGACAATTACCTTTACAAAATTCTAAAGTAGAATGCAAATCATTCTGTAGTAGTAGGTTTTTAACTTCAGTAATATAAGGGCATTGTGCACAACTTCCACATTTAACTGTCCCACCTTTATAGGCTCTTTTACAACCTGGCCTCCATTCAAACCATTCTTTTAAATCCCCCTTGTTTTACAACTGAATCTTGGTTCTGGCCCTAGTAAATGGAAAATACCAGGTAATTGTCAATCTAAAGGGGTTTTCTATGTTGCCCTGTGTCAGGGATACGAATGCTATTATATAGGGATGACGGAGCATACACTGAATGAGCAGATATATGAACACCTATATGATATTAAAAAACAAAAAACAACTAACTCATTGGCTAAGCATATTTTGGTGTACCCAAAACATTAATTTAAACTTGCAATTATTGAACAAATGAATCTGGTCAGGTGAGGGGAGCATGGGCAGAAACACTTAAAATCAGGGAATTATACTACCAACTTTTATTTAATGCTTTTAAACTGCCAGGATTGAATGACAAGTGTACCATTACCTGTTTGCTGAAAAGAAAAGCATTGGAAAGATGAAAAAACATTTTGATAGTTTTTTTAAAATATGGATTTTTAACTATTTATTCTGGAGATTTATTTATTTATACTACTATATACTTTAATCGATTTCCAAAGGTTGCTGCAGTTTTTGTGTGGTTTGGCATGTATAATTGCTGTTTTATATATTTATATAATTGGGTAGCATTTATTCTATTTTATACATTTTATTTACTTGAGTGTAGCCTTTATGCACATCTGAAATAGTGTAAATAGGAGAGGTATGATGCTTTTTGCAATGATTTGGAGGCAATATTCCTTTAAATAAGTGTTGGATGATGGTGCTTATCCTTTAATTAAATCACGTGACCTAAAGTGGGTGATTTAAAACTGAGGCTTGCAGTTGTAACATTTATCTGACAAAGTCCTGGGGATACCAGGATGAAAGCACTTATATTTTATTGTTATTTTAAATATGAAGGAACATTAAAAAATTGTTTTTATGTAATGCAGAAACAGCCTTCCTTGCTTTTTTCATTCAGGTGGTATTACCTGATACACAGGTATTCTGATCTGATACACAGGTATTTGTGTTAATGCTTACTCTCCGCCTGCCCCCCCCCCCCTGCCACCCCCCATTGCCTAACTATTGCCAATAACCATGGAGCTGATAAGGCCCCTGTTAACTATATCTGATTGAAACATAAGACCTATGAACACATAAATGCATAAAACCCAATAACTAATGTACAGAAATACATAAAACACATCCATTCATTTATTTTATTTATTTTACATTTGTTGACCGGGCTAGTCTGGCTGGATACATGTCCATTTTCAGCAGAGGCCCGAGGAGAAAAGCTCCACTATATACTGATACATTACATAAAATCAATTACTATAAGATACAGCTTATAAGGATCTAAGAACTAATTGAAAGCAGAATATTAATAATACAGAAGCATTTTTACAGAAGTGTACAGTTCATAAATTACATCATTTTTACAGAAAATGTCTAATACTTAAAATACTAAATACTGGCCTCCATTCAAACCATTCTTTTAAATCCCCCTTGTTTTACAACTGAATCTTGGTTCTGGCCCTAGTAAATGGAAAATACCAGGTAATTGTCAATCTAAAGGGGTTTTCTATGTTGCCCTGTTGATTTAATTAAAGGACAAGCACCATCATCCAACACTTATTTAAAGGAATATTGCCTCCAAATCATTGCAAAAAGCATCATACCTCTCCTATTTACACTATTTCAGAAAGTATATTTTATGTTGAATTTCACAGAAACACTGTATACCTACCCCCTCCACTTCTGACCCCAACATAGGAGGGTTATCATTACGCACTCTCATTTTTGTGTTTTATTCAGAGAAAAATTGTCCACTGAATAAAAAAAGTTAACATTTATCTGGAATTCTTCAGTTTTGGCATGTACATAAAATATGCATTTTAAACTCATACATTTGTGATACAAAATGTAATGAGGAGACATTGACAAGTCAATCCCTGTCCAACCACATCGAGGAGCCTGTCTGTTATTTCTTTTTTTACATGACCTTATCTGCAATTTGTCTATTCATCAGCTGGCCGATTATCTGACTTTGGCAACTAATTACTCCAGTTATTTTCAACAGCATTTTCTTGAATCCTCTCAGGGGACCTAATCCAGGCCAAACACCTTCTTTATTCGTTCAGCAAAACTTATATTTTGCAATGCTGTAGTGCTGAATACATGGCAAGTATAGCAAGGGTTATATTCAGATATGTTAGTTCAGTTAGGTTTTACTTATCTAAGTCTTATTAGTATACAAGTTTAGGTACTGGTAAATTTTGCAGGTAATGAGCAAGTCATTTACCAAGTTGTTGTTCATGTATAGTTTTTGTATTCTTATTTATCAATATAATTTTCTTTATATGGGTTTGATAGAAATGCTTAGTTTTTGAGTGTTTTGTGTGTGTGTGTGTGTGTGTGTGTGTGTGTGTGTGTGTGTGTGTGTGTGTGTGTGTGTGTGTGTGCATGTGTATAGTCTATATCTTTCTTTTTAGTGTGAATGAAGCATATTTTTCTAGATGACGTGGATAACGTGGTAACAGATGCCTGATGAAATGGGTGGAGTGGTAATAAATGATTGATAACACAAGCTGGATGGTAATAAAATATCTAGAATTAAGGTCCATCAAACTCTTTTACTAGCATCTTTTTTGCTAGTATTAGTAACATATCCTCACAGTACAGCATTTTCACTTGAGGTGCTCTGAAGTACCTAAACATAAATGTAGATGCAATTTGTCATGTCCAGTCCTGACCAGTGCATTCTAACCAGTGCATTAGAGGGAATAGACAAAGTACATGTTTCTGACTTAGTAGGTTATGTAACAACTTCAGATATGAATATATTAAGCAAAGGGGTGCAGGAAGTAGAAGGTAAAGAGCTCTGCATGGGAGTACAAGGGGGCACCACCAAAAAAAATAAACAGCTGTGAAAACATCTTTCATGCTATTTGCTTTGCAAAACAGAGGATTCACACACAGACAGCTGCTTCGGTACTTTTGCCTTATACCCAGTTCCAGGATGGAAGGAACCAGTTCAACTTCTCTTAGGCTCTACAGGTTCTGTGAGTAAGTTATATACAATCGATAACATAAAAAGGCGGTTTGTTTTAATTATTTGTTAATGTAAAACTATTTTCCTCAAGAATCACTAATTTATTTATTCCTATGTATTAAAATCATCTGTAACACTTGTTTACATCTTCCATTTGTAAGAAGCATTGTTTTACCACTGGTCACCTTCAAGATTTAAAAATTATTCCACGCTTACAATGCTGTGAAAGTAGGGCCTAGTGACCTTCACACAATGATTTTTCTTGTAGCCAAAAGTACACAGTGATGCTGAAGATGATGATCATATAGAGAAGTTCTGCCATCAAGTGGTCACCTGCTTAATCCATTACTTTAACTTCTTATTTTATTATATGGCTTACACCTAATGGTCATCTCAATCCATGGACATGATGCAGGGACCACAGAAATCTCAATTACAGTCACAGTGACATAATGTAATATAAAAACAAATAATTACATACTCAAAGAACTAGATGAATTCCAAGGGAATTATTCTGTGAAATGCACAGTATTTATACATGTTTTATATAACTGATTTTTTTTTGGAAAATTCTGTATAAATGCTATAGATAGAATGCAAACAGAACTAGTTGCTATAGTTTTCTACTTTTCCTCTAAGATGTTGCTAGCTTTTTAACAAGCTAAAGGCATGCAAAAAAAACCTAAGTTCTTACAAATTGGATGGAGGATCTCTCCCCTCACTGACAATCTGCTGACAAATTTTCTCCACGCATGACTCCTCCTGACTCCTGTAGCTTGCTTACTAAAATACTGCTGCCAAAGGGAAATATGAAATTGGTACAAGAAAGCCAGTTACAACTTTGGGGGCACAACCATGCCTAAGTATATATATACTGGGTTCCACACTGTGCAATTTTTCCTAATGGTTCTTTTATTTTAGTTGCCCCCAATCAGAAGGAGAGATATAATTACTTCAATACTAATCAAGCATGTTTTTCTGCATAATAATCAGACATCTACCAAAAACTAATCAGGAATGATTGCTAAATTAAAGCCAGGTACCATGTCCTCATGAACAAAAATATATTCATAGCTACATATGGCCTACATGCAACATTATCTTATTGAAAAGTAATATTATGAAAATATATTTGCTATTTTTTGAGAGTTCTGTTGATATTACTTTGAGGAAAATAAATATATGAACTAAAAACACTTGTTAATAATTCATGCATAGAAACTGTTATTCTGTTGTGTTAACAATTCATTTATATGATGTATATAAAGGAAAGAAATAAATGCAAATTAAAGGTTCCATGAAAGAAGCTGCAGAGTGTGATTGCCTGAAAGAAAAGAATGAAGTGCAGACTTTTGTATCACTGTTTCTTAAGATACAAACATAGATTATACACAAGTGTGTCTTTTGTTTCTAAAACTACATGCATTACTGATTGCTGAAAGTGATACAGAGTACTAATAACTTATACACAAAATGAGCTGGATTCAACACCCAATACAGAAGCTTTAATCCAAATATCTTGAGCAACACGCTTTCGGAAGGTGCAATGACCCTCCTTCCTCAGAAGACAAAAAACAATGAACACCATTTTACAAGCATTTAAATAAGTCTTCTAATTGATCTTTAACAGCAGAATAAGTGTTAATTAAATCAAGCACACCTATAAACCTATTAATGAAGCTAGCACAACCACTGATAACCACAGTTATAAGCTGCAGAGGAATGGAAAAAAGGCACAACTACATACTGCAGAGAAATAGGGGAAATAAGGTGAGGGATGGAAACATTCCACTTCATTTTACATTAAATAGGCCACAAGATATCCATCTTAATGGAAGAATTATTCCAAAGTTAAAATGATTGGGTAACTTAGCATAACCCAATATGAAAAATCATAAAATTCAAATAAAATCCCTTAATTTTATACAAATAATTATAAATGTGTTAACACTTTAAAACTTTATACAATGCTAAAAAATCATTGTTCAAATACTAAAACACATGTATAGCTGATAGCCAATATTAAAATAGCTGAAAACAGCATATTGAAACAACAAATCACCACACATAAATTGTATCTCCTTAAGGCTAAATGCTTAAGGAGACATGCTATAGACACATGATCATTAAGCCCAGGATGGAAATATGATGCCGTACGAATTTGCCAGCATAACTCTTCAATTTCAAGTTGCGTTTGCCAAGGGCCACCTCGATTGTCCTGAGTAATGTGTTTCAAGATCGTGAATTTAAAAAAATGGTCATGATGTGTCATAACATGTTTGGCTAAAGCATTAGAATGGTCTTGCTTAGTTATGGCATATTGATGCTCATATATGCGTTTCTTGAGTTTTCGCTCGGTTTTGCCTATATAATAGGCAGAACAAATTTGACATAGGGTGGCATATACCACCCCATGAGTGTGACAGTTAGCTTTTACTTTAATGTTACACAAAAAGCTGCCTAACTTAACTCGTGAATCAATACAAGATTTCTGTGTACCTTTAGCACCAATCATTCTCAAATTAGGTACGTTTTAAATAAAAATTGGGCGTTTATCAAAGATGATTTTGGAATTTTCAATAAATTAGGTGATAAGCCTCAGATCATGTTCAGGAAGGGTAAAAGTCTCAAAACCCTTTTAGAACCTAGGTTAAAAGAAAGCCCCCACATTGGCACTGGTATAAATAAATGTGGGAGTTGCAACCAGTGCAAGTTTATCTGCACTGATTCGCGAGTTAAGTTAGGCAGCTTTTTGTGTAACATTAAAGTGAAAGCTAACTGTCACACTCATGGGGTGGTATATGCCGCCCTATGTCAAATTTGTTCTGCTTATTATATAGGCAAAACCGAGCGAAAACTCAAGAAACGCATATATGAGCATCAATATGCCATAACTAAGCAAGACCAGTCTAATGCTTTAGCCAAACATGTTATGACACATCATGACCATTTTTTTAAATTCACGATCTTGAAACACATTACTCAGGACAATCGAGGTGGCCCTTGGCAAACGCAACTTGAAATTGAAGAGTTATGCTGGCAAATTAAATGCGGCATCATATTTCCATCCTGGGCTTAATGATCATGTGTCTATAGCATGTCTCCTTAAGCATTTAGCCTTAAGGAGATAAAATTTATGTGGTGATTTGTTGTTTCAATATGCTGTTTTCAGCTATTTTAATATTGGCTATCAGCTATACATGTGTTTTAGTATTTGAACAATGATTTTTTAGCATTGTATAAAGTTTTAAAGTGTTAACACATTTATAATTATTTGTATAAAATTAAGGGATTTTATTTGAATTTTATGATTTTTCATATTGGGTTATGCTAAGTTACCCAATCATTTTAACTTTGGAATAATTCTTCCATTAAGATGGATATCTTGTGGCCTATTTAATGTAAAATGAAGTGGAATGTTTCCATCCCTCACCTTATTTCCCCTATTTCTCTGCAGTATGTAGTTGTGCCTTTTTTCCATTCCTCTGCAGCTTATAACTGTGGTTATCAGTGGTTGTGCTAGCTTCATTAATAGGTTTATAGGTGTGCTTGATTTAATTAACACTTATTCTGCTGTTAAAGATCAATTAGAAGACTTATTTAAATGCTTGTAAAATGGTGTTCATTGTTTTTTGTCTTCTGAGGAAGGAGGGTCATTGCACATTCCGAAAGCGTGTTGCTCAAAATATTTGGATTAAAGCTTCTGTATTGGGTGTTGAATCCAGCTCATTTTGTGTTCTTGTTTGGTTTTCATTTTCTTGGTTTCCTGAGGTTTTTGCCATGAGCAATTTGGATTCTTCTCCCCAGGGCTCTATGTATACGCCAGCACCTAGCCAAGGTTTGGCTCCAATTGCTACATCTACGGACGATGGCAGTGAACAGGGTAATCTTACTACCCTGTTAAACTTGATTATGTCTCATTTGGACAACCTTATGCAGAGGATGGACGGGATGCAAGCGAGTGGGCAGCGTTGTTTCAATTTGAACCCTTCTGCTCCTTTAAGCGGACAAGCAGTACATGGAAATGAAGCCCGTCAGCCAGCCACTAATGATTGGTCTGTTAGTAACAGTGACGCCACAATGCGTGCGTCTGGACTTAACGCTTCCTCCCCTGGTGTTTCCATTCAGCCAGGGCAATGCTCGCACAGTTCCGACATAAGAGCAGAGAATTCACAATCTAATGAAAATTCTTTGGGTTTTGGCTGCCCTAATCTCGATTTGGTGTTGAACAAAATCGATTTTTTTAACGTACCTGTTACAAATGGAGTACAAAGTGATGAGCTAATAGTAAGTAACATTTCTGAGCATATAAACTTGTTTGATAATAAAATGTTCAAGTGCAGGAAACTGCAACTTGAAGTTTCTTATTTGCAAGAATGTTTGGCCAAACGCTTAGTGCCTAAAGGGCTCAGACAATGGCGGTTCCCTGTGGGGCTAATGGAGGGTTCCGCATTCCACATGGAATTACTACAGTTGTTCGACAAACAAGCCTTTGAGTTCATGGACTTGTTGATTTCACACTACAATAAAGATATTGATTTGTTAAAAAGTGAACTGGCTGAGCTTGAAAATATCATTAAAGGAGATGTGGATTTCTTTAGATATAAGTACGACTACACTCGTATATTTTCAAGTATTGAAGCATCACTTAATAAGATGATTAATAATAAATCTAAGAAAATAAAAAGAGACATACACGAATATGCAACCAACATAGCCTACCCTCACCCTCCGGCTGTTTTTAACAAACCACAGAGACATGGGGTAGTACCCGATGGTCCTCAAGAGAATAGGTCTGCTGAGGTACGCAACTTAACTTTTTTCGATGGTAACAATGACTCTGATGAGCTTGGTTTTATGGCCCAAAGAGAAGATGAAAATACCTTTAACAACAGGAACAATAATTGTAACAGAGAGGTAACTGAGGAAGGTTTTAGTGATAATCCTTTACCTTCCCAGTCACCTAATCTTCTATTTAACCAACAGCCAAATTTTCAGCAGGGCCATCAACAAGAGAGAAAACCAAAGCAATTACAAAAGCAACCACAACAACAATGTCAAGGGAAGTACAATCAGAACTATTTCAGGAATCGGAAAACATAACACAAGATTTAATGAACAGGTTTTCTGACCCTGTTATTGTTCGCGACGTTACTTGTGACTTTAAAGTGTTTAATTACACTGCTTTTGACATTGATTCTGAAATGGTTGAGCTTTTCTCAAAAGGTATGTCCTTTGTTCCTGATTCTAGCTTTGACTTGGTTAAGTGTATTACTGACCTTAAGTTATATGTAAGAAAATTAAATCTTAAACTTCTTTTTGGAGACAGAACTTTGTACGAACCACACTTAAGAGTTTCAAGTGTGTTTAATCCTCCTCTGCATGAAACCTTGCGTACCTTTGAAAGAGTATGTGAATTAGACCTTAGGGCTTTGAATAACAATAAAAGCACTCCCCACCCTTCTCATCTTAACATCACACAATCCCAATGGGATTTTATTAAAGTTTTGCATGATTGTAATATTAGGACTATGAAGCCCGATAAGGGTGGTGGACTAGTTCTAATGGACCATTTCTTTTATGTCGAGAGAATTAAAGAGCTTCTTACCAGTGATGTTTATCAAGAAGTTAGTAAAAACGAGATTAATATTGCACATAGCAAAATAAATAGTATGATAGAAGACTTATTTCTTGAAAAAGTCATTGACATTGAGTTACATCATTACCTTATTATGGTAGCACCTAGGATTCCTGTTTTATTTGGAATCCCTAAGATCCATAAATCACTTTCTGATCCCCCGTTCCGCCCTATCGTGGATGGAAGAGGATGTGCTACCTACGCTTGTGCTAAATATGTGGACAGCATCTTGAAGCCATGTTTAAACCATGAAAAACAAATATGCAAAGATTCATGGAGTTTTCTAGAGAATCTTAACCATATTCCCTTTGACAGCAGTTACTGGTTTTTAACCACTGACATTAAAGATTTGTACATGGTTATTCCCCAAGCTACCGGAATTGATTGGGTTAGGGAGTTCATGTATGATCATAAGATAAACAATGATACCGTGCATGTCGTAGCAACTCTCCTAGACATTGTTTTGTCTAATAATTTTCTCTTATTTGATGGGCAAACCTACTTGCAGAAATCTGGTGTGGCGATGGGGTCACCGTGTGGTGGTAGTTTTGCGAATGTTGTGCTTGCCTACTGGGAGAAAACATTCATCTTTCCAACAGAATGGTTTTCTACCAATGTCGCCTGGTACACTCGATACCAGGATGACATTTTCATTCTTTGGAAAGGGTCCCCAGTAAACATTCCTGAATTTTTGGAACTGTTGTCCAAAACCACCACTTTCTTAGAGTTTACATTTGATCTACAGGATTCAAGTATTAGCTACTTGGACATATTGTTAACTAAAGACCAAGTTAATCAGAAATTCAAAAGTGCCATTTTTCGTAAACCCACTTACTCGAACTCCTTCCTTCATTTTTTGAGCTGCCACCCTTACCATCAAAAGAAGGCCGTGGTGAAAGGCCAGATGGTTAGGGCATCAAGGATGGTATCTGAATTTGGGGATTTTTTAATTGAATGTGACAAGCTTTATGACATGTTCCTTGAAAGAGGTTATCCTCCCCCATCTTATTCAAGAAGTTAAATCCGAAGTTATTAACAAAAGAGTGAGTGGTCATTTTAAACCTATACTTGCTCCCCTTGCCACATGCACCCCACCACTGGTACCCAATACTCAACGCGATGCAAGCTTGGAAACATTAGATGAAGTGGAAGGCTATAATGGTTCTTTGTTAGGTGAGCCCATTTCAAATCTGCCTGTGACACAACCCAATACAAGATTTCTGTGTACCTTTAGCACCAATCATTCTCAAATTAGGTACGTTTTAAATAAAAATTGGGCGTTTATCAAAGATGATTTTGGAATTTTCAATAAATTAGGTGATAAGCCTCAGATCACGTTCAGGAAGGGTAAAAGTCTCAAAACCCTTTTAGAACCTAGGTTAAAAGAAAGCCCCCACATTGGCACTGGTATAAATAAATGTGGGAGTTGCAACCAGTGCAAGTTTATCTGCACTGATTCACGAGTTAAGTTAGGCAGCTTTTTGTGTAACATTAAAGTAAAAGCTAACTGTCACACTCATGGGGTGGTATATGCCGCCCTATGTCAAATTTGTTCTGCCTATTATATAGGCAAAACCGAGCGAAAACTCAAGAAACGCATATATGAGCATCAATATGCCATAACTAAGCAAGACCAGTCTAATGCTTTAGCCAAACATGTTATGACACATCATGACCATTTTTTTAAATTCACGATCTTGAAACACATTACTCAGGACAATCGAGGTGGCCCTTGGCAAACGCAACTTGAAATTGAAGAGTTATGCTGGCAAATTCGTACGGCATCATATTTTCATCCTGGGCTTAATGATCATGTGTCTATAGCATGTCTCCTTAAGCATTTAGCCTTAAGGAGATAAAATTTATGTGTGGTGATTTGTTGTTTCAATATGCTGTTTTCAGCTATTTTAATATTGGCTATCAGCTATACATGTGTTTTAGTATTTGAACAATGATTTTTTAGCATTGTATAAAGTTTTAAAGTGTTAACACATTTATAATTATTTGTATAAAATTAAGGGATTTTATTTGAATTTTATGATTTTTCATATTGGGTTATGCTAAGTTACCCAATCATTTTAACTTTGGAATAATTCTTCCATTAAGATGGATATCTTGTGGCCTATTTAATGTAAAATTAACTGGAATGTTTCCATCCCTCACCTTATTTCCCCTATTTCTCTGCAGTATGTAGTTGTGCCTTTTTTCCATTCCTCTGCAGCTTATAACTGTGGTTATCAGTGGTTGTGCTAGCTTCATTAATAGGTTTATAGGTGTGCTTGATTTAATTAACACTTATTCTGCTGTTAAAGATCAATTAGAAGACTTATTTAAATGCTTGTAAAATGGTGTTCATTGTTTTTTGTCTTCTGAGGAAGGAAGGTCATTGCACATTCCGAAAGCGTGTTGCTCAAGATATTTGGATTAAAGCTTCTGTATTGGGTGTTGAATCCAGCTCATTTTGTGTTCTTGTTTGGTTTTCATTTTCTTGGTTTACTAATAACTTATACAATGTAATCTGTCTCGCATTGTTTTGTCTTTCTGTTATACTTGTACGAGTGGCATGGTTGCATATCTTCTTAAGACTGATGTTATTCCTCATGTCTGAGAAGCACAAAGTCTATTTAGTCTTTCGGTTACACTGCTATTTATTAAATATTTGCAATCATCTATTGAACCTTCTTCTGCTGGAATACATTTTCAGTGAGATTTGTTTGAAAAAGTTGTTTCACAATTAAATAATTCACAAAGAACTCCTCACATACACACACAAAACTCAAATCTGGATCTTTGGGTTTGTGCTGCCAATGAGATGTTCTGATTTCTGCATCATCAGTATGCAAATTAAAGTATACGGTATCATGAGCTTTAATTTAATGCATTAGCACTTGAATTGCAGCCATATTAAAGATTTTACGATTTGGTTAACTCTCCACTGATAGAACTTGCTGTGTATTCCATTTCACATATCCAAACATGTTATAATGATGGAAAGAACCCAAAGCACTTTTACCAGGCTTCTTATTGAAGTGACTAATAAATCATAATATTACACAAATGCAACAGTAATCACAATCCCTGAAAAAGGAGAAATCTGTGCATACAGCCTACCTAGACTTAGCCAATGCTTTTGACACTATCCCCCACTCAGGTATCATTGACAAACTCATCCAGAGAGGTATCAACCCTTATACTGTTAGATGGATCTCTAACTGGCTCATATATAGAACTCACTGATAGAACACATATAGTCAAAATATGGAAATCCACCTCCAGCAGCAGACCTGTAACCAGTGCTGTTTAACAGGGATCACTCCTGGTACCTCTACTGTTTGTAATCTATTTCTCCGAAGTACAAGCAAAAACTAGAGATCTGTGGCTGACAAAGTTTGCTGATGACTGCAAACTGGGAGCAGTCATAGACTCTCCAAATGATGTCAACATCCTACAAGAGGGTCTTACACAAACAAATGATTGATGCCAAAGTCATGGCCTTAAACTCAAGGCAAAAAAATGTATTATCATCCCTTTTGGTAAGAGTGATGTTCCTGCTAACTACCACATCAATAGCAACACCCTAAGTATCCACTCAGTGGTGAGAGACCTGAGCACACAGGTTGACAACAACCTTACCTTTGATCACTATGTTTCCACAGTGGTAAAAAATGTCATTCTATATTGCGCATCTCATAAGTAAGGCCATTGCCTCCAGAAAAAAAGAAGTTATAACCTCTATGTGCTCTTCCCTCATCAGACCTGTAATTGAGCACTATACCCCTTTTGGTATGTACCTTTCCAAGCACCTGCAGCATTTGGAGAAACCACAAAGGTTCCTCTCAATGAAAATTCAAGGTCTTCAGCATCTGTCCTATGTGTATTATCTGAAATCACTGTCACTTTATTCTGTTTCATACAGTCTAGTCAGAGAGGATCTCTGCCTTACATATAAGGCAATCTCTGACCCTGCTTTGTTGGAAATGCTGCATATCTGCAAGTCAAATGGTACACAGGTTACTTGCTCTAAAGAACTTAACCTGGTATGTAATGGAAGGTGTGAATTTTGTGGGAAGAACTATTTTCTGTATGAGATAACATACTTTGGTTTATGTCTCTAGGAATAAGCTTTAAAACAAACGTGGTTTAAAAATATTCTGAATATTCTGAGCATATCATGAACTGATAAAGAACAGGCAAGCATATAGGGGCATAAAGAATTCTATCACCTATATTCACTGTAATAAAAAGTATAAGGTTGAAGTTCTGGCTGAGACAAATATCTAATTGATTAGCTAAACATTATTAATCCTTGGCTGATACTGAAAGCTTCTAAATCTGGGGATAAAAAGTGGACAGAATAGTCAGTGACACCTACCTTGATTTTTTTTTTTTTTTTGAGAGGGTGGGTAAGAGTACAAAAACATATAAAGGGCAAACCAAAAAATGCTTCAGATGCAACTGTCCAGATTTTTGCCTCATATTTTTAATCAGTTCCTCATAAATTTGTGGTTTTCTGGTAAAACATTGAGGACTGTATTCATTAAATAATGATTGACATTTTAGGTTCAGACTTCCTATCCTTCATAAGATACATGTTAATGTAAAACCTGTTATTTTAACAACGTTTTAAGTTTGTAAGAGTAATACTTAAAATCTGTCCCTAATTTTGGGCCTTTAACTCCATTTTATTTTTACCTTTGTCCAGAATTCTTGCACTAAAAGGTTGTGAAATGTGAAATTAGAGATGGAGTGCTTCACAGATGATCATATCTTCTCATTGATGATTGTAATAAAATGTTTGTGGCCTGTGTGGGAAAGAGGAATATGCATATTAGGGATGTACATGTTCCAGAAATAAATATCTAAAAGGAAATGCGGGTAACAAAACAATTATATCTTAACTGAGCATGGGCAAAAATGCTTCTAAAAAGTAGAAAAGAACCAGGTAGAGAAATAAAAGGTCAAATGAAGCAAGGGTAGAGTTAAGGGGTTTAGGTAGGAGGATATTAAAGGAAACATGATTCAAAAGACAAAGCAAAGAATGATGAAAGCAAAACTTAAAAATATACATTGTTTTTACAGGAAATCAGACTGAAGACCCAATGATGTAAAACAAACGTAGAAAAGGAATTGGAAAAAATTATGTATTCTATTTAAGAAGGACACGTTATGTCCTTACTGTATAGAAAGAAACTATGATCATGGGCAACTGAGTTCAGCTAATGTCAAATGGTGATAAATGGGAAATTTTTTCAGACAAAAAACTAAGAGAAAAATCATTGAGAAGACAAGATCTGCACAAGTATTTTGGGGGTTGAGGTTTCACATAGGGAAGCAGGTCTTTAAGGTTACATATATATATATATATATATATATATATATATATATATATATATATATATACCATGTTTTTATATCACAAGATTAAACAATAGAAAGAAGTAATAATAGAATGAATGCTTCGTGACTCACAAGCTTGGTAAATGGAAAGTGATAATAGTATTATGAAAATTTATCAGTCCCTAATACATGCGTGAATGGGCGTACCTTCATTGAAGGTTGTGTGTCAGGCCTGGCAAGCCGGTACATAAAAATCAACTGCCAATCATTAGCGGACCGGAGTTCCGCTGTGGTGACCCCTAACCGGGAAAAGCTGAAAGACACAAACATCAGTCCCTAATACTGTGATGGAGATAGGTGTGTGAAACAGAGTAAGTGAGCTAAGATTTAGTGGTCAATGGTTATAAAGGTGGAAGAGTAAGAGATGACATAATAAGGTGACAGCTTTAGGTTTAGATGACACAGAGCAGTGATTCCATAGCTATATGATAGCTGCACACAATGGAGAGATAAAGGAAAATTATTTAAGGAAGCTTTTGCAGAAAGAAAATATGATTTTGTATGAGGATTGTAGGAGATAACCTAAACATATAAAATGCATGGGTAAAAATGATTAAAAATAGGCAAAGTAAAGAAGAATACAAGGAGATAACAAAAGTACCATATGAAAATTGATATATCATAATGGATAAAAGTAAAATTCCTGGCATAAAGGGTGTTTTGAGATAAAGTCTTGACTTTGGTCCAAGTAACCTGAATCTGAGTATAAGCTTGCACAGTTGACAGCACAGGAAGGAAGGTTGGATGAGAAGAATCTTAGAGGATGAAGGGAGGGTATATGCTCAAGGCAAACTGGCATGACTGATCTCCATGGGGAAGACTACTGTGAGAATCCAAGAGCAGGCTATAAAGGTGAGTTGAATGAGCTACAACAGCAATAGATGACTGAATTGCCCCTGTCTTAAAACTGCCTGTTTAGGTAATATAATCCACCTTATGGACAGCTTGCTGGTTCTGATCTTTCCTGCCAATAGGTGACTCTACTGTTCATTTTGCTGGATGAAAACAAACCTAACTTTAGACACAGAGAACAAACAAACATTGGCTACTGAGGGAAGGAACAGTCTGTGAAAATGGTGATAGATCAGTAACTGTCTGTTGTGTAAAAGGTACCTCATAAACTATTTTGCTATTTCACTATCCCACTCATCACACTAGTTAAGCAGATTAAGATTTTCTGTACCTAGATGTGTGTCTTGGAAAATCATAATAGCAAAACTACATTTGGCTATGGAGAGCAGATCAAACTTGTAATGCTTCATGCACATACAGACAGCTGTAACAGAAATGTTCTTGAACATAAGCACTGGAGTAGTCACAGCTCTTATAGAATGTGTATTTATGCTTCCTAGGATATGCTTACTCATTGATAAAACAAACAACAGCCCTACTGGCAAAGAAGCCAGCTGAAACGTCCAATGATGTTCCAAACAGACCTGTATTTAATGTAATTACAAAACACAAGCACTTTTGTCCCAAATGTCTCAGGACTTCCTCAGATGCTGTTACTCAAAAGCAACTCCCCATTTTAAGTAGGCTGCCATAGTGTCACATGACCTCTAAGACACCATGATTTTACTACTTAAAGCACGGGAACTTTAATGGCAGTTATACTTTAATGCTTTTAACCATCTAGAAATAAATGATTATCGTTCTAGTGTTTGTTTACTTAAATTGAAAACTCTTACTAGATAGTCCTTTTACCTTTTTATTTTTGTATATTATTTATATATTATTTTTTTTCTTCTTCTTCTTTCAGCTGCTCCCGTTAGGAGTCGCCACAGTGGATCTTCTGTTTCCATTTCTTTCTGTCCTCTGCATCTTGCTCTGTCACAACAACCACCTGCATATCCTCTCTCACCACATCCATAAACCTTATCTTAGGCCTTCCTCTTTTCCTGTTAACTGGCAGCTTCATCCTTAGCATCTTTTCCCCAATATACTCTGCCTCCCTCCTCAGCACATATCCAAACCAATGTAATCTTGCCTCTCTGGCTTTGTCTGAAAACCTTCCAACCTGGGCTGACCCTCTAATATACTTATTCCTAATCCTATCCACCCTCGTCACACCCAGTGCAAATCTTAACATCTTTAACTCTGCCACATCCATCTCTACATCCTGCCTTTTTGTCAATGCCACTGTCTCCAACCCATATAACATAGCTGGTCTCACTACCCTCTTGTAGACCTTCCCTTTCACTCTTACTGGTACCCATCCTGCCTGTACTCTCTTCTTCACCTCTCTTCCACACTCACCATTACTCTGAACTGTTGATCCCAAGTATTTAAACTCATCCACCTTTGCCATCTCTATTCCCTGCATCCTCACCATTCCTCTAGCCTCCCTCTCATACACACACATATATTCTGTCTTAGTCCTGCTGACCTTCATTCCTCTTCTCTCTAGAGCATATCTCCACCACTCCAGGGTCTCCTCCACCTGTTCCCTACTCTCACTACAGGTCACAATGTCATCTGCAAACATCATAGTCCATGGGGATTCCTGTCTGATCTTGTTTGTCAACCTGTCCATCACCACTGCAAATAAGAAAGGGCTCAGAGCTGATCCTTGATGTAATCCCACCTCCACCTTAAATGCATCCATCATTCCCATCGCAGACCTCACTGCTGTCACACTACCCTTGTACATATCCTGTACCACTCTTACATACTTCTCTGACACTCCCGACTTCCTCATACAATACCACAACTCCTCTCTAGGCACCCTGTCATATGCTTCCTCTAAGTCCACAAAGACACAATGCATCTCATTCTGACCTTCTCTGTACTTCTCCATCAACACTCTCAGAGCAAACATCGCATCTGTAGTGCTCTTTCCTGGCATGAAACCATACTGCTGATCACTAATCATCACCTCCCTCCAGTTTCCACTACTCTTTCCCATAACTTCATGCTGTGACTGATCAAAGTAATCCCTCTGTAGTTACTACAGCTCTACACAACACCCTTATTCTTAAAAATTGGTACCAAAACACTTTTTCTCCATTCCTCAGGCATCCTCTCACTTTCCAAGATTTCATTAAACAATCTAGTTAAAAACTCCACTGCCATTACACTTAAACACCTCCATGCTTCCACAGGTATGTCATCTGGACCAACAGCCATGCCATTCTTCATCCTCTTCATAGCTATCCTTACTTCCTCCTTGCTAATCCACTGCACTTCATGCTTCACTATCTACACATCATCCAACCTTCTCTCCCTCTCATTCTCTTCATTCATCAGCCTCTCAAAGTACTCTTTCCATCTGCTCAACACACTCTCCTCGCTTGTGAGTGCATTTCCCTCATTATCCTTTATCACCTTTACCTGCTGCACATCTTTACTACCTCGGTCCCTCTGTCTAGCCAATCGGTACAGGTCCTTTTCTCCCTCCTTAGTGTCCAACCTTCCATACAACTTTTCATACGCCTTGTCCTTAGCCTTCGTCACCTCTCTCTTTGCCATGCCTCTCATCTCCTTATACTCTTGTCTACTTTCTTCATCTCTCTGGCAATCCCACTTCTTCTTCGCCATCCTCTTTCTCTGTATACTCTCCTGTACTTCCTAATTCTACCACCAGGTCTCCTTGTCCTCCTTCCTTTTTCCAGATTTTTTTTCCTGCTTGTATATTATTTCTATGTTTATATCTTGTAAGTTTGAAGTTAAGTATATATAATGAATATATTTTTTAAGAAAAAGTTTTTTAAATTAGTCTATTTAAAATGGGAGTTACTTTTGAGTAACAGCATCTGAGGAAGTCCTGGAACAATTGGGGTGAAAGTGCTTGTGTTTTGTAATTACGTTAAATAAAGGTCTGATTGGAACACCATTGGACATTCCAGCTCACTTCTTTGCCAGTAGGGCTGTTTTTTGTTTTATTACTAGTTTTGCCATGCTGTGTTGAACTTGTTATGTTTACTCATTTAATCATAACAAAATACTATGCAAAGGGTAATCATATTGGAAATAGACTATCTTCTCTTCGGGCTCTGAGTTACTGATATCAGTGGTGCTGGTAACAGAAATAAAGCTCAAACCCAAACAATGTTCAATTACTCTCTTTAGAATTTCAGATGTAAAACTCCCCAAAGAAATATATTCAATTACTTATAGAAGCCAACAAGAGACTCAGAGAAAGGCACAGTGACTAGGCAGCACAGAGCATTTTAATGGATGAGTAAGAGAGAACAGTAAGGCTAAATAGCCAATGATACAAGAAGCTGTGCCTAGAAATTAACTATGTTAGGTCCCTTGCATTCGTTAAAAAAAGCTGTTTAATTTTGACTGATAAGATTTTCTAGTATCAGGTCTTTTCACTTATTTATTTATTTAGTTGCACCTACATACATAAATACATTTTGTTAATCTGCTTACCATCCTAGGACTTGGACAGAAATGCCCCTTCCCAAGGGTGACCTGGGAACACTGTCTTCTAGAAGAACTTTCAACACTTAAAAAAGTCCAGGTTGTAGGATGATTGTGGACCACGGATGAGAGCAGTAGTATTAGAAGAGTCTCCCTGAGACAGACATATAGAAATCAGCATGACACCTCTTTGAAATGGGAAAACAATGGTTGCTTTACCAGAATGATGCCATGAGAATAACCCATGCTTCTTTTCCAGGACTTTGTACAGAAAAAAACATTGGGAAATAATAAAAATGTTGCCCCCTCCCCAAGGCCTTGACAAGATATTTTGGTCTTCATAGCAAAACGTTGGTAGGAAAGCTTTTTTTTCCTGGGAACAAAAGTGGGTCCCTGTGCAGGTATGTGGCACCAAGTAATGATCAAATCTCGAAGACACGAGGGGTTATAGATGAAACTCATGATCCCAATGCACCTCTCACCTAAGACTCTCTGCTAGAAGATTTTCTCTGCCTGAAAGATGAACAGATTGCAGTTATAGATCCATGGGCAGCACTAGTTCTCACAGTGGAATGGTAAGTTTGCAAAGGTGATAAAGACTTATTCCACTTTTTTATGTACTACAAAAGTATTGATTTGTCCATGTTCTCTAGTATTACTCAGGAAGAATGCACCTTTTCAAGACTTCAAAAGGCAGGAGAATTACCAACATTTCTCTGAAACAGATGTGTACTTTTATTTTCAGTCATAATTAAATTCTGTAGTAATGACAAGTTTCCAGATAAGTAACCTAGTCAGAGACTGAGGCATCTATCTTAAAATGTTGTGGGTTGAGGGTGCAGAAAGACTTTATCTAAGCACCAAAGTGCCAATTATACTGGACTTTTCTTATGTTGGCACAGTGATAAACAGCATTCATATTGCCTCCCAATCTGACCTTTAAACACACCAAGTTCTGGTGCCTTCTTCTTTAATTCAGACTCATCACAGTCAAAAAAATTCTTCTTCACAGTCAAAAAATGCTTCTGGACCCCCAGCAGGAAGACAATCAGGCAATGGGAAAAAAAAACAGAAGGAGCTGAAAGCATCCCTAGAACTGAAATAACATAGAATGTCAATGCAATGTCCAGTTAGGTAGAAGGCAAAGGGGAATAACAGCATTACAGGAAACACATCTGTCAAAGGAAGAGCATGTTAAATTCGAAGGTAGGAGCAACTTATTGACAACATCAGCCAGTGCATGACATTGAGAGGTTGCAATTTTCGCTCAGTTTTAATTGAGGAATTAATTAAATATATTAATGATAGATATGCAAGGGCTAAGGGGTGTCTGACCAGAGAATGTTTAACTATAACAGCAGTTTACGTTCCAGTGCAGATCAAGCAAAATGCTAGAGTGTGACAATGAAGGCATACAAACTCTTGCATTTGGTACCTATGTGTAAAAAATAATCCATTTGATGGATATTCCAACTAATGTATCTATCCTGAAACTGGATCACATTAAGGTGGTTCTCCTTAACAGCAGAAGTCTGAGCAATAAATTGCATGATCTTGATATACTCCTCCATTTGGAATGTATCCATGTCTGTGTACTTACTGAGACTTGTTCTGAATGTAAAGGTAGCACTCCCAATATACCTGAGTTTTGCCCTTTTCTTGTCTTCAGACCCAATGGCAACTGTGGTAGGGTCTTCACATTTCTCAGGAATATATTGCATCCAAGTATATCCCTAGGGACCACAAACTGAACTCGTTAAGCATCAGATCACTCTACATAGGATTAATTATCAATTAATAATTTGCTACTTAATGCCTTTCTTGTCCTTCAATAACAACATCAAATTCCTCTGTGATCTAAATGATTTCCCTGACAACAAAAACATCATTATTTTGAATAACTGTGACTACCCTTCAACAAACTAGGACACATAAACTTCCAGTGTAGGCTATAACAAAACATTTCTAGACTTTATAAACAAAACTTCCTTTTTAGCAGTTGGTAAACAAACCTACTAGAGTTTGTAGCATTCTTACGAAGTTCTTACCAAAATGTCTGTCTCTTGCATTATTCCTCGTGACCTTCTCCTTTAAAATCCCAAAAGTCCCTATACGAAATCCTGATGAATTTTAAAACTATATATTTGCCAGCTTCAACTTACTCTGTGATGAAATATCAAAATTCTCTCTTGATTGCACCACCATTGTCCATGATACTGCAGTAAATTTCATTAAGGAATTCTACACCTGTTTAGGAAAATGCATAGAGATAGCAATCCCAAATAGAACCAAGTGTCATGGGAAATTCAAAAGTAAACCACCCCGGTTGCCCATTACCATAAATAAACTCTACAGAACAATATACTCCTTGAATTATATAGCTGTTCCAAACCCCCTCTTCTCAAGGAAAATATCAAAACTTCCAAAAAAAAAAACAGAAAACTATTATAGGAGCCCATGAACTTAGGCTGGTCTCTGAAGACAGAGGTAATTATAAATCTTTATTTAGCTATGCTATAAAACTAAGAAACAATACCATACATTGCTCTGGACATATTCAAAATGATACCCCTTTTCCCAACACAATAGATATTACCAATATCCTTAAAAACAAACTCACTGTCAACTTCACCCCGAGACTTCTATCCAAAGCCCAGAATACCTGAAGCCCTTACTCCCCAGTTATCTATAAGGATGATTTACAGAAAGTGCTAAGCAAGGCCAAAGATATTTCCTCCATGAGACCTGACAATATACCTGGTTGCTTAATTAATAGTGTTAAACATGCCTGAGAAGAGCCACTCCATAAACCATTTAACCAACCTTTACCTACTGGCTTCATCCTTGATGAATGGCATACTGCAATCGTGTCAACACTCCATAAGGATGGCCTTACAACCAGCCAAGGTAATTACAGACCTATCAGTCTTAAAAGTCTTATCTGCAATGATATGGAAAGCATTTATCTGACCTCATTAACTGTGATATCAAAAGTCTTATCTGACTTGACCCCTAACAGTTTGGCTTTGTGGAAGGTAGAGCCTACCGAATGTGGTTAACTTCTTCAAAACGGTAGCAGAGTCTGTAGACAGTGGCCATGCAATACACATGGAATATCTTGACCTGACCAAAGCTTTTGACACCTTTCATCATGCTGGCATCATACAGAAGCTTACTGCATTAAAAAGCAACCCACATATGATAATACAGATTGCAAACTGATTGAAAGGTAGAATCCACAATGCACAAGTTGCAGGATTCTCATCAGAATGTATGAAAGTGGCCAGCAGCATCCTTCAGGGCTCAGTGCTGGGACCTCTCCTTTCTGTCCTTTACTTCTCAGACCACAAAAAAAGCCAAAACCTCTGACTAACAAAGTTTGTAGATGGCTGTAAATTAGAGGTTGTTTTTAAGTCATACTGACAACCAAACCCTCCACCATGAACTTTCCCTCTTATATTCATAGTGTACTAAAAATGGCCTCAAACTATATGTTAAAAGGTGTAGCATTGTCACATTTGGCATAAAACCCTTCTTCTCATTATACTACATAGACAACACATAACTTCAAAATGAAAATGTAGTCATGGACCTAGGAACTTGGATTAATAACTCTCTTTTGACCATCATTTGACAATGGTTGTCAAAAAAAATCTTTTACTTAGCACAGCTAATTGCAAAAGCAATATCTTCAAAGTCTAAAGAAGTGATCATTCCCTTGTACTTAGCATTTATCTGTCCAATTATTAGAAATACACCAAAGGTTCCTAACCAAGAAGATCACTAAAGTACTTGAGCTATTGAGACAGACTGGAAGCTCTGGCCTTTATTTTGTGTATCACACACTTTTTAGTCGAGACCTCTGTCTTGCTTACTATGCCATAAGAGTTCAGGTTATCTTGGACCCCCTGTATTCTGCAAGTCGAATGGCTAACCCTTCACCAACAGATAAATACAATGAAGTAGTAGGACAGGTTTAGAATTCAGCATCTCCCAAACCTGTGGAATACGTTCTACTTGCATGTTAAGCAGAGTGATTCACTATCTTCCTTTAACTGTAAACTGGATGACTGGACTAGCATGGTCTTCCTCAAAAAGGTGGTATGGCCTGAGGAGACAGGTACTGACAAGTCATAAATGATCATAAGAATAAATGACTGTGGAATATCTATGAAATCTATAACATTATATCTTAGTGCCCATTGAGATTGTATTATGAATCTTTTAGGTAGTAAGAACATGGTTTCCACCACCAAGAATTTTCTTAACTGGGAAGACTTTAAGGTAGCCTTACAATTATGGTTAAGGAATATATAGCAAACACAAAGAAAACAATTCATCTGAGTGTTAAGGCTTGATAAGGAGTTTCATAAATTGACAAGATGGTCTAGGATGTGGGGAAATGGAGAAAATATAAGAAAACCACAAAGGATGAGATGAATAAATCAAAAGAAAAGTACATCAAACATCACTAGGAGGGCCTTACAGTTGAAATATTTTGATAATACTCCATTCTCACAGAAGTCTCTTCTAGTAAGACAAAGGCATTTAACAGCCAATATGATGGTGGTAAAGATAAAATTCCCATAGAATTGGATTTTTTTATGTAAACCCCATAGTCATGAAGCACTTTTAGTAGAGATTATTAATAGGTTATATCTCTGGAACAGCTTGGTATTTTTTTTTTTTTGGATAACAAATCTGGATATTCATTTAAAAACAATTGTTAGATTGTACTTTTAAGTGCAGAAGTAATAGAACTGCACACTGAATTTCTGTGTGCTAAGTCACTATTCTTGGCAAAGTTTTCTTTTTTCTGTAATAACATTTCAAATACTGGAAAAGCTCATTTTCAGGTAGAGAGAAATATTATATATTTGCAGTCCATTATGGAAAAATTAAAAATATGCATGTTTGTTTTAAACTGAATCTAAAGACAGTCAAAGTAAGGAGGTTGTAAGCTATTAGTTTGAAAGCCAAAACCTGGGTTGTGTCTTCACTGGAAATTGAGGAAATTCTACTCAGTTTAATCTTTCCAGTTTTCCATGGATATTTTAGTAATGCTCCATCAAGTATGGGACAGTTAATCTTATGTGTCCACTACAGACATGTTCCAAGAAAGTAGCATTGGTAGGCTACTTGAAGACCTAAAATGCCTTAATAATACAGATCTCTGCCAGCATGACTATATAGCCTACATATCATGCTTTATCAATCTGATCTACTTTGGTGTTTATTTTAATTAAGCTTGAGATCTCACCCTGGAGCTTTGGCTTATATATGTACAGACACAGATAAGACAGATAGGTAGCTATATAGATAGATAGATAGATAGATAGATAGATAGATAGATAGATAGATAGATAAACACATGCCAACATAGGCAGACAAATAAACACGTCAGCATAGACCTGTACACATCCATAAATATTTAATTAGTAAAAACAGCTAGTGCTTTCATAGTATGACAATTTTTAGATCATCATCAGGCAATATACTTACAAACAGCAATCATTTTAAAATTTAAAATTTAAATACATAAAATAAAATACTCAAGAGACTCAAAACCAATAACAATGAAAATGAATTACTTCAATTTTCTTGCTCTCAACCCAGACTTGGTATATATTACTTCATTTAATCCCAGTGAGATATCATTATCTAAATTTAGTTGCCAAAACTCTCTGCATTCCAAAGAAAGGAAATCATTTCCACTTCTAAAAGAGCATACAGTCTTCTCTAAACATATATATATTTTTAATTCTGACATGAAACAGAATATCTATAAATTTTGTTCTAATTATCATTTTATTTGATACAGTAGATATGGTGTAATCCCCTACTAGTCTTAACCATATGAAATGGAAAACAGCTGACACATGAAGCAACATATATAACTTTCTCTAAGCATGTTTATCTTGTAGTATCCATAGCATTTACAAATAATAGTGCCCACATAAAAAAACACAGTCAGCTATATGCCTACATATTTTATAACCTCCACAGGGCTGTGACCCCTGACTTTTGCTAGTTCAATTGTTAAGAATAACACCTACTATTTCTTAATTAAATACTCTATATTATTTCCCCTAACTAACAAATCATAAATTTATTGTCTTACACCAACTGCTTAGTATATAATCTCATTGATGGCTACAATTGTTCGATTGTCACATAAAATATTTATTTTAGCTATACATCATTCATAAATGCAGTATCAAGTCTAGTACAATTAGTCTTAATAGGCATTACAAGTTCTGCATAAAGTACAGAACAATACTTATCTCTCTGTTGGGCAGCTTTAAAGGTTATTCTGTTTATATCCTGAAATTCTTATCATTTAACTTTTAATATTACATTTCAAGTTTTTGGGTGACTGGTAGTGAAACGTAAATAGGAATTAGTATAGTGATCTTTCCTATAATGTCTAGTAGCAATATGCCCCCCGCCCTTTCGGGTAGCTTATAAATCTTTGCATTTAAAAATTGAATAACAGCATCATAATATTTTACAACAAATTTTAAATAACTAATAGTATTGATAATATATTTGCATAAATTGTTCTTATCCGTAGAGGTTATCCTGTCAAATAAAAATATGTTGACTAAATTCTGAATTATGTACATAATGTTCTTCTCAGATAGTCATAAATAAATTTGACATCACTACCTCTCAAATTTGATGAAATTAGTATCCACGAAAAACAAAAATGTTATTTTTTAATGAAAAAGACCATGTTATTCACCACTTTAACCACTGAATCTGATAGCCACTTTAAATTTTCCAAAAATTCTATCACTTGAATGATGTCATCTTGTTGTAGTATTCTAGTGACTAATGACTTAATATCCATTGTAACAAAAATATCATCCTGGTCAGGAATTATACCATCCAACCTATCAATAAAGTCAAATGAATCTTTAACATAAGAATAAATATAACTTCACAAGGGCTTTAAATTCTTCTCAACAACTAGCGATAAATTTCTGACACAGTACCTTTATAGTATGGTAAAATAGACAATGGCAGGCATCAGGGTATACCTTTGGTGTACTAAACAATTTAGCCAACACAGGGTGCAGTGTCTTACAATATTCATAAATTTGTTCAGTAACTCTGACTTCCATAAACAAATACAACATACTATAATATTTACAGTTGACAATAATGTATGATGATGTCTCTTCCAAAAAACATTCATCATTTCTAAACATATCTAATATTTGTGCAATATACACTGATGGATAAATTTAAAAACGTATTAGTTTAGTTACTAGTTTTTCTCAACAGATGCCTAATTTAATGTGCACAAACACTTTCCAAGATA
This sequence comes from Protopterus annectens, assembly GCF_019279795.1. Classification (NCBI taxonomy): domain Eukaryota; kingdom Metazoa; phylum Chordata; order Ceratodontiformes; family Protopteridae; genus Protopterus; species Protopterus annectens. The sequence goes on along the minus strand of NC_056746.1, from coordinate 1,096,307,183 downwards.
TTTAACACTTGATGCAATACTATAAATACAGTAGGTTTACAAATGCATAGCCATTCTTTAACTTTGTATTTCCTGTTAATGATATATTACATATTCATATTTAAGTGTATCATATACATGTTTAAATAGGGTCTATATTATAAGCACAAAAGACCTTTTCAGCGAATACGAAAACAGTGACACATTGCGCGAACTGCAAAGACACCGAACACCGTAAACCACGAAATTCAAAATCTCGAATCGTCATAGTTGGCCAACCCCACCGCCCGCTAAATACTACCTACCCAAACAAAATAAATAAACCACATACATACACTAAACAAAACCCTACTTCTAACCCTACACTAAACAGTGCATACATTACTATCTATGCACTTACCTTAACCCGCACCCTAACCCTAAGGTCCGTAACTGTCACACACTTACCTTAAGGAGCTATACCGCAGAAGGGCCAACTATGAAGATTCGACATTTTGAATTTCGAGCTTCAGGATGATCAGTTTTTTCGCGGTTCGCTGAATACGTGTCGATGCTTATGTATTTGCATAAGTGGACCTTCGTGGTTCTAATTGGGAACCGTTTAAATCCTTAATAGTTATAGCCTCATTTGCTCGTTGGCTAGGATAAAAGTAAATGCACATTTTAATTATGATAATTTATACAGATATATGTTTGTCTGCAACATAGGGACATAGGAACATACTAGGCAAGCGATCACAGGGAATCATAACATGCCTAGCTACATACACGTTTAAGCAGGCAAACTTAAAAGTTCTTGCCACCCATTTCATGCCCTTAATAGTACTCACAAATACATCAGGGCTGTACATGATAGTCCTGGTATAAATTTTTCCCTGAGGCAAAGCTGCAGTGGGTCATATGGCCGGAACCAGGTAACCCAAAAAACAACTGCCGGACCAATTCTCAGGTAGCCATTTATATGCCTTTTTCCCACAAACAAAATAACAATTCTCTACTTTAGTATTGATATATGCTCGCCCTGCATGAAACATTTTTTTGTCAATAATAGAAAGTTGCTTCAAAAGAATAGGATTATGCTGTATTTCACTAACAGTTCTCTTCATTTTTTCAAAATATGAGTCATAGTTCGTATCACAGATAGTTCCTGCCTTATTAGCCTTAATATAACATTTATAAGAAACAGTCACATTGCAATTGCTCAAACCCACCTGAATAGTGTCATTTTTATAAAAACATACAATCCCTTTTTGTGTAACAGGTAGGTACAATGCTATTTTGTCTTGTGACTTCACGGGTGTAGTATCAAAAATCGAGTTTTCCCAGGTCTCATTGACCCCTAGGGGGACAGCAGTCATCAATAATCCCCCGTATGCTGTTGGTGTAGCTGTGCAAATCCAGCAGTTTGAAACATTAAAAGTCTCAGCATACACATATTTAATTGCTTCGTAAGTGTTAAAGTTTGGATGCCAGTCTATGAGTAATGCATCACGTTTGTTCAGTTCAACTCGTGTGGCTGGAAAAAGGAAAGGCCACAGCAAAAAGATCATTGTTATCAGTATAGCTATCAGAATAATCATGCAAATTTTCTGAGGTTGTTCTGCATCCCTGTTTGCTCTATACCTGGCCATTTTGTTCTTGTTGTACAACAGTAACAAGGTTTTTGTCCATTTCAAAGTTCTTAACCAATTTACAGTGTGTCAGATGAATCCAGGATGCTCGCTCTGCAATCATGACTGCAGTGGGTGTTGACAGTAGCACTTGATATGGTCCTTCCCACTTCGGAGAACTCCAATTCTTTTTCTTCACGACTTTCACCCAGACCCACGTGCCTGGGACTATTGCTGCTTCCGATGGTCTGGCTTGTTCTTTATCTGAAACAGAATTTAACTGCAGAAGTTTGTTATTCAAAAATCGCCTCATATACTCTGCAAGTGAACTGTCAGCCTCCTGGTCTGCAGGCATGAGAGGTTTCCACTGAGGTGTATAATATGCCCCAAACAGAATTTCAAAAGGAGTTAACCCTTTTACATTTGGAACAGTTATCATACTCAACAGTGCCAGAGGTAGACAGTGCACCCAGTTCTTTTGTGTCTCACTAATCAATTTCCTAAGCTTATTCTTCAAAACTCCATTGTGCCTCTCTACTAATCCTGCAGATTGGGGGTGGTATGCACAATGGTTTTTCAGAGAAATCCCGAAATAACGGCTCAATTGTTGTATAGCTTGAGTTACAAAATGTGTGCCATTGTCACTATAAATCTTTTCCGGTATGCCAAATCTAGGAATAATTTCTTTAACGAGGACTTTTGCAACAGTAGCTGCATCTGGATTTTTAGTTGGAAAAGCTTCCACCCATTTGGAAAACATATCTATAATGACAAGGCAGTACTTTTTATTTTCACATTTGTTTAGCTCTATAAAATCCATACAGATAGTATGGAATGGATACGGTGGTGTAGGGAAACTCCCTTGCTTAGGCTTCAGTGCCCCCTGTGCATGATGCTTGTTACAAACATGGCATGCTGCACAAAAAATTTTTGTGTAGTTTGTAAATCCATACGTTGTAAACACTCGATTCACTAACTGTACCATCCCCCCCTGTTGAGACATGGCACTGCCCATGGCTCAACAAAGCTGCATATCTAAACAAGTTAGATGGTAAAATTGTTTTTCTTTCTTTGGAGATGTACGGCCCTTTCTCAAGAATTGCTCCTCGGTTTATCCATTTTTGTTTTTCTACATTTGTAGTAAGTGTCTACATTGTTTTTAACATTTCTAAATCTAAAATCTCAGAATGGTTGTAATTCCTCACTTAAAAGAAATACTTCTGAAGCTGAAGCTGCTTGCTTTGCAGCTGTATCAGCTCTCGCATTACCTTTTGAAATCTTATCCTGTTGTTTGGTATGAGCTACGCATTTACAAATAGCTATTTTCTGAGGTAACTGAATAGAGTCTAACAAATCTAAATAAATTGCACATGATTAATTGGTTTACCAGTAGATGTTATCATTTCTCTATTTTTCCACTGCTGCGCAAAAACATGTACAGTAGAAAAAGCGTACTGGCTGTCAGTAAAAATGTTCACTCGTTTATCCTTTGCCAAGGTACATGCCCTTGTTAAAGCAATCAATTCTGCTGCTGGTGCAGATAAGTTGTGTGGTAAAGACTTTGATTCTAAAATCTCAGTATCAGAAACTACTGCATACCAGTAAAAATGTTCACTCATTTATCCTTTGCCAAGGTACATGCCCTTGTTAAAGTAATCACTTCTGCTGCTTGTGCAGATAAGTTGTGTAGTAAAGACTTTGCTTCTAAAATCTCAGTATCAGAAACTACTGCATACCTCACTAAATTCTGTCCTGTAGGACCCCTCCTACACGAGCCGTCCACATAGTATGTTACCTCGGCATCATCCAAGGGAACATCCATGAGATCTTTTCTAGGTAGTGTCTTTTGCTCAATCTCCTACAGGCAGCAGTGTGGTTTGCCATCTGCAGGGGTTGGGAGCAAGGTTGACGGATTCAAAGTTGTGCATCGTTCAATTGTCATATGAGGTTGGCTCAACAGTATAGTCATACAGGAAAGATGTCTAGCAGGAGAAAGATATGCTACTTTTTCTTGCAGTAAAATAATCATGACTGCATGAGGCACTCTCAATGTGAGAGGGTGGAATAACACTACTGAGGCTGAAGCCTGCACTGCCATTGCAGCTGTGACTACTGCTTGTACACAGTGGGGCAGGGATCGTGCCACTGGGTCTAGCTGTGATGAATAGTAAGCTATGGGGCGTTGTTTGTTCCTATGCTGCTGTGTTAACACTGATGTCATATAACCCTGCTTACAATCTACAGTTTGGAAAAATCATTTATAATAGTTCGGTAATCCTAAAACTAATGAGGATGCTATCAGTTGTTTCAATTTGCAGAAAGCTGATTCTGCTTCTGGTGTCCACTGTAATAAATCTTGTGCTGCCATAGGCTTCTTGAATATCAAGTTGGTCAGTGCAGCAGATTTCAAGGCATAGTTTGGAATCCAACTCCGACAAAAATTAGTCGTACCTAGGAAGGACATCATTTCCTTCTTGGTAGTTGGTTTGGGTGCTTGTAATATTGCTGTTTTTCTGTCTTCATCTAATATTCTGCCTTCTTTGGATATTACATATCCCAGGTATTTAACCTGTTTTTTCCAAAGTTGAAGTTTGTTTTTGTTTACCTTGTGTCCTTGAGTAGCTAAAAATTGTAGTAATGCTATGGTATCTTCCCTGCATTCTTGCTGGGTGGGGGCTGCCAGCGGAATGTCGTCTACATAAAGTAAAATTTGGCTGCCTTTCAGTGGGATAAATCCCGCCAGGTTACTTGCCATTTCCTGTGTGAATATTGTTGGACTCTCACAATATCCCTGTGGTAGTCGTGTATATGTATAACTTTTCCCCTGAAATGTAAATGCAAACCAATGTTTGCTGTCAGGGTGTATCGGTATTGAGAAAAACGCATTGCTAATATCTACCACAGAAAAATACTTTTGTTGAGGTTTCATATCATTTAATAAGGTGTGTGGATCTGGCACTGTAGGTGCTCTAGGTATAACTGCGTCATTTACAGCTTGTAAATCTTGGACCATACGCCATTCTCCATTTGCTTTCCTAACAGGAAATAAGGGTGTATTACAAGGTGAATCGGGAGATTCTATCAATACTCTTTTCTTAAGTAAGGCTGCTATTATAGGTTTGATTCCTACTTCTGCATCCTTTCTCAAGGGATACTGTCTCTTTTGAGGTCTAAATGCTGACTTTGCCGTGATAGTGACTGGTCCTGCTGTACGAATAAGTCCTACATCTGATTTTCCTGTTGACCAGGGAGTCTCTGGTATGTCTCGTAAGGCTTTTTCCTCTTCTTCTAGTAAGAGTGCTACTCAACTGTCCTCACTTGCCTGCAAGTGCACAGCTGGGTGCGTCTGTGTTATCCAATTCAACTTCTGCTTTTGTACTCCCTGTTCTGAAAGTTCTAATTCTGTCTGTTTTTCCCACCTTGTGACTTTTTCTCCTAGGTCTGCCCACTTCACACTTTTATCTTTAGTTAAACTCACATGTAGTAATTGATTAGATTTATAAAGCGCTAGGAATTCCTGGGGCAATGAACAGCTTATTACACTGTTCCCTTCTGTGTCCCAGTACAGATTTCGTAATACTAATCTGTTAGCATGGTTTCTAAACAGTTCTTGCTCATATTCTTTATCAGGTCCTGGTTTGCTACAGTAATATAGAGTGCAATGCAACAAATGCTGTTTATCAGTGTCAAGGGAGGGGGATTTACTGATGGCTACGTTCGTCAATTCTTCAGTTACTGTCCCTGGACCAGTCGTAACCAAGTCCTGGCTGTGCCAATAAAATGTTTCACCCTCCGGTCGCACTACAAAGGTATCCATTTGTCACCGTGCTTCCATACCCTGCATAGTTGGAACTCCTGCTATGCCAAATATCTGCATAAGATCTCTGCCCAAAGGATTTACTGGGCATTTTGCAGAAACAACAATTTTGCTTTTCTGGGTCATCCCTGAAACAGGGTCAGTTATTGCTATGTTGTGGGAGAGTGGCTCCCGATACAGCTGTCCATTAGCTGCTTTCACTAATATGTAATCAAGTGATTCTGAATTTTCTGGTAGTTTGGAAGGATGTATCAGGGTCCGTGAAGCCCCTGAGTCACACAGGAATTCAACTTCCCTCCCCTCTACCAGAAGTGTAACTTCCGGTTTTGTGTCTGCTAAGTAGAGCTCTAGGCTCAATAATGCCAAGTCTAAAATTTTATTTTCTTCATTATCTGTGATTTCATGCACATCCTCTATTTCTTCTATCACATTCTCTACTCCTTCTATCACATTTACACTTGTCTTTTCTTGATTATTCCTTTCTAGTGATTCTTGACTATCATATAGTCAGTCCTCACCCTCCTTGTATTCTGTGGTTACCTTTTTATTTTGCCTGCAATCCCTTGCTAAATGTCCCTTTTTTCCGCATTTAAAACATTCACCCCTTTTCTTTCTCTCTTCAAACTCCTCTGATCGTTTATCAGATTGTTTATTTCCCTGGGCATTTTTCTTACCCTTCTTCCCGGTCTGTACTACAAAGACTTCTGATCCATCTTCTACTGCAAATACTTGAGTTTTCTTTTTCTTTTTGCTATTAAAATGCCTTTCAGCATGTCTTGCATATTCAAGTAATGACTGTAATCTACTTGTACGATGATCTACCATGTGCTTTGTAATAAAGCTGCTAATGGGTGCAATACTGCCTTTCAAAAATGCATTCTTTAGCTGCTGTTCATATGGGGAATCATGTGTTTGGTCTTCAGGTACCTGCATTCCACAATGGTTATTAAAACACTCCAATAATCTGGCATAATATCTATCAACAGTTTCACCTTCTTGTTGTATGCATTGATTAATGCAAGTCCAGTCAGTCCTAGGCTTCCATTTCTCAGACATTCGATCTGTCAGACCTTTCACTCTGTTATCCAGTTCTGCGTTACTATGTGGGAGTGGCCTATGTTCTGCGTCACGGGGATTCCAGTTGCCACTGATCATGTGCCAATCTGGACCTATGATTTGTCTGACTACTTTCTCTACTTCCTCTCCATTTAAATGGTAACTTAACCTCATTCCCTGAAGTCTTCTAAGAATTTTCTAAAATTAACTTTCGGATCGGGAATTCCCTCTGTGGCTTTCCGGATGTCTTCCGGTGTCCACGCTCTATATACTAGAAGAGTTGGGTCCTGTCCTGCCTGTCCTGCCTGTGGATTTGGTGCTTCTATGAGTGGACATATCTCTTCTTCACTCATAGCTTGTAAATTTTTATTTATTTCATACAATTCAATATCCCCTCTTAAGTTGCGTGTTTGAGACCTAGTCTCGATAGGATCTCTGACAAACGGTTTTGGTTTTGCAGGGACAGCTGGATATAGCGGAGGTGGATCAGCTTGTCCACTCATTTCATATTCTGGTAAGGGAAGCGGAGGGGGTGGAGGGGCCGGTGCTATTACCAAGTTATTGTCTTCTTTATCTAAAAACATTGCTTTTGAATTTTTATTCTTTTGTTCCCTGCGGTTTGCTTCCTCAAGCCACCTGTGTGCCTGAGGAACTCCTAATTGACGTTGCTTTTTTATCTGACCTTTTGCATCTGTTTTAAGTTGTTTGACAAGTTTGATAAGTGAAGGTTTATCTAATTTGCCATCAAATTTGTATTTATTAACCCATTTTGTATAGTATCTAACATTGTCGGCACGCTGTAATTGCATATATTTCGCGTCTTCGGTTAAAGGCGGATCTTGGGAACTTTTTGTGCACGTATTTCCCATGTTGTCTTAACTTAGTTAGAAATTGTTACGTAACCCTTTTTATCACGTGGTACCACGATTTTCACTTCTTCACAGTTTATCTAGAATAACTGCCTACCTATCCTGTTTCCCTGATCTATGACAAGACAGCAATCTTTTTTGTCCCTGATTTACAAAAAATCTCCCTGACAAAAACAAATACTGTAACAAGTCCCTGATCTGAAACAAAGAAAAGGTAAATTCCTCCTTACCTGAGCCTCCGTGATTGATCGTTTCACTGGAACTGTTGACTCGTCCTCCAATCGCAGATCAGAAACAGTGGCTGGCCTCTTTTGAATGACAATTCAGTCGGAGGTCTTTTCAAAGCAGAAGAACCGATGTGGCTTCTTCCCCATACGGTTTCATGCCACCGGGCCCATCTGACCTGAGCTAGAGCGAGAGATTTCCGGTCCGAAGGACCAATCTGTCATAGGAAAAATAAACTTTAAAAATGATCAATACACAGTAGGTTCAGGTTAAGGAGGTTTAATCTTGCAGCAAGGAGACAAAAACGTGCTAATACAGAGTTTGTCTAACTAAAATCAGGAAGTAAGTCTGTCTTTATACACTTTCTAACAAGACATTGCCTACCAAGCTGACGTAACAGATCACAAGTTTTAACATCATCATTACATAGCAGCTGTTTATCCATAATTTTCTGCTTGCACTATCAATTTTATGAAAAACTTCCTAAGAAAAACAACGTGGCCTTGGTGACCACCAGTTAGATACAGTTTCCCACTATGTTATGTTTCTATTCAAGGTACTATAGCTAATTCGAGCACAAAGCAAGTGCAGATTCTTCAAGCAGTCCTTTGTCTTATGTATCTCTTCTTTTCCGCAGCTATGCATGTTCTCATAACACGAATAGAGCTGATTGTTCAAAATCATAACATTATAGAATATGGTATTGTTCATTTATTACTTCCTGACCTAGCAGATAATCACCTGCTTCTCAGTACATTTCCAAAAGGCATAAACATGAATTTTGCTGTGCTAGCAATTACTAGGTCAGGGGGCATCTTGCAAGTTTGAGAAAGCATACTGCAGTTTCAAAAAGCATCTTATCATTTCATACAGAATTAAGCTGTATATAAAATAGAATGAAAATGTGTTAACCCTTTTAGCTTCTAATAAGCATTAGACATATAAAAATGAATATTTTTCTGACACAGCCCATGCATCATGTTAGCAAAGGCACTCTGTAAGTGTAGATATGCGGCACATGAACACACACACACACACACACACACACACACACACACACACACACACACACACACACAGTCTTGGCTTTCTCTACTCCCCACTATACTGTAACTAACCAGGCAGACAGTCACAGAAGCAGGCATGCATCCACACTCACAGTCCTCTACCAAATCCCCTTAGTGCACTCCCCCAGGCAGACACACACTCACAAGTATGGCTTTGTCGTACACTGCTTATCTTATGTGAATGAATGGGTGATTTCAGTCTTTTAATGGTGTTCACTTTATCCACATAGTTTAACATTTTATTTGGCTGAGTACTTTGGTAGTAAAATATTTCCAAGAGAACATATTTGGCTATTTAGCATTGACCCCTCCCCCCAGACTGCTGCATTAGCATGTGGCTTCACCTCAAGATGGATATTCCCATGAGGGGAAATCTCAGCAGTAGAAGAGTCTAAAAATTTAATACACTTAACAAGATGCAGAAACTTTCTCCACATCTCACTAAGCCTTTCTGAATATGAGGGCTTAACTTTAATTTCAAAATATATAATTTGGTATCAGAAAGTTGTATGGTATAATTCATACCGTCTTTAATGCCATAATAGTAATAAGCTGCAATGTTCTGCTTCCCCTTCCCCTGTACAAATTTCTTGTAAGACCTCTTCTTGAGTACAGTAATACGTTTCATCATTGAAACAACTCCCATTTTCCCAATTCAAATGGGTACAGAGGAATTTTTATAAAGAATATTAACAGTGTGAAGTATTTAGAGTATCACAAGCTTGTTTCTTCACAAAATTAGGAATAGATTTTTGAGTGGAGGACTATGTAAAATATTCTTAGCAAGTAAGGATCCCTTAATGTTAGAACTTTCCTGTTTGGGATGATATAACTCATCTAGAGCTATGAAGGAAAGATGGCTGCTTTTATAACTGCAGTTTCAGAGCAATATGAGAAGGGATCCTTCTGAATTCACTTTGCATGATTGTGGATCCACTTCCATAAGCATTAAAATGGCTATATTCTTAAATCAGTTTAAATATGAACTGAACAATTGTATGGAAAAGTATAAGCACTGACATTACTTATGAATTTGTAGTACATCACAAAGAGCAGGGTCACAAACTAGGCAATACATCTCTACACTGAGATAGCATTACATCAGGAGTAAAAATAATACACACTTCTTCAGAAGAGTGGTCTTTCCTGTTCTTGAAAAGCTATCATCACAAAAACTCCCTGAACGAAGCACTGTAATATGGCAAAGCAGACTGATCTGTGATCTGAAATTATCTATTTATTGACACCTGTCTACCAGGAAAGTCCAGCTGGATTGAAAAGAATCCATTTTCAGTGGAAGCCTAGGGAGAAAAGCTTTAAATAACAGAGAAACATGTTAGCACTGTATTAAGTAAACACCTCAGTAGTATGCATTTTAATTCTATACAATATTTAAAAAAAAATTGAGAAAGTATGTACAAAATAGAGTAAGTAAGAAGAGAAACAATAATTACAAACCAAAATATAGCATTTTAAGTCCTTAAAGAAATTGTAGTCTTAAATACATTATATATTGGAGTGCTCAGGTATAATTCCACTAAAGTTTTCCTAAGAACTATTAAAGGGAGACTGAGATATGGCCTTTAATACAAAAGTACTGAATGCAAGCTTTTAGAAGCATTGTATGATGACAGTCAGCAAAGATGCATTATACTTATTTTCCATTAAGGGTGGCAATGTAACTATTTCTCAGGGTGACAAATGCAATATACATCCAGACTGTATCTATATTAAGTTGACATTAGCTGAATACAAAAATTATCAGTATTTCTCTATAAAAAATTATCTTTTCTATCACAATAATGATGATGATAACTTTTCCATATACACACATAAGCTGTAAAACAATTTACACAAAGATAAAATTGTATACATGACTTTACACCAAAAGCACCTACTAAGTTGCCAGTGACATTGGGTAGGAGTGTAAAGCTCTGACTACGGCCAAGGTGACCTGGGTTTAATTATTAGATTATGCATTAGAAGTGCTGGCAGGGAGGGATAGGTGAGCCATTCCAGGTAGACAAAGGTTGTATGGGCATTCCCCATCATGAATATGAGTGAAGGCTGGGAATACTGCAGGGGGGTCTAAGGAGGGGATGGATGATGGACTTGGCTGAGCTGCTGTTACTGCAGAAGGGCAATACACTGCATGGCTCCATTGCTCTGCCTCCCCACAGATGTAACCAGTGATCAAAGGGGAAAGGTGAGTAACAGAGTAGGCCAAAAAAGAAAAAAAAAAAAAGCTGAACGTTAATGGCAGAACCTTCCAGGATGCCTTTACATTCTGTGTCAGTCCCTAACTGGACTTATTCTGGGGCAATAAAGATGGGACAGGTAGACCTGGTGATGGTTGAAGGCACTGGGATATGTTGTAGAATGACACATGGGGCGCAAAAAAGTTTCATTAAGTAGGCCAGATAGGGTGAAGTATAAAATAAATCTGACTGGACTGCATGGTTGGTTAAGAAACAAAGAAATGCTAACACCACTATTTTAGTAAGAGAATATTGTGAACTAGATATTTCCTCAGAACCTGCAAACAGGTTGCTGGAAACATTTTCTTCTTTTATTTCTATTTCAGAATTCAGTGAATTCGAGCATAACATTTGTTCATCTTCTTCAAATTCATTTTTCAGAATCACTGCATTGTTTTGTCATGATTAAATTTGACAAAACAGTACCCAACCATTGTCCATAACAGCTTTTCACTGCAGATGTCTTCTGAAGCTGTAGGCTAGACAGAAATGTAATTATGGATCTTGCATCATTTTTAAAAATAAAAGAAGCATATCTGGTGGTTTATATAGACAAAGCAGAAAGAAAAAAATAAAACTTGACAGAAAATGATAACTAGAAACACTACCACTATAGTGAATCAAAATTAATATTTATATAATCTAATATCACAGTTTTCTTCAGCCATGTGCAGAACAAGGCTTAGGGCAAGACAGAACTGCTATTAATCTTAGAAGTTGGATGACAGTTTTGGGACGCCCAACCCAGTGGATCTGTGCTAGGTTTGCATGTGTCATGTCTGAAGCCAGTTACAGCCATCAGGCAGTATCTCATTAATGCTTATAGAAATCTTGAGCCAACAGGTTCCTCTGAGTATGGACTGTATTAACCAAAAAGGCAGTATGAAGGCTGGGTCAGTAAAGCAGCATGTCATTATAAAATATAATAGCGTCTGATGATTTGTCTGTTTGAGGAATGAAGATAAAATATAATTGTTTTCTATTTCTAAAAAAAGAAAGGTGGGAAATGTTAATAGTTTTAAAACAAATGGAAGGAATTCTTGCATGCAGTAAGTAGAAAGCAAACACTAGAGGAAGCAACAGTTAAGTATTGGATGGAACAGAATAACATGCACCTTTGTGAGGTGAAACTTCTTTAAAACTGGATATAAAATATGGTACCGAAAGAGTATTAAGGAAGTACTTAGTGTTTTAAAGAAGCAAACAATGTAGAATGGTTAAAAAGCAACATTTTTCCTGTCTTAATTTACATTGGTTCAATATGTCCATCCCTATAAGAATTTGAAGCATACCTCACAACGTATTAGTGCCAGATTTCTGGACGTAGCTAAAAATTATGTGGGACACGTAGCTAAAATCAGGCACAGATTTTAAATATTGCTCTTACAAACTTAGAAAGTTGAGAGAAAAATAGGTTTTGCATCAGCATGCGTTTTCTAAAGGCTATGATTTCTGAAACCTAAATGTCTGTCAATATTTAGTGACTTAAATCTTTCACAGTCTGTCAGAAAAGCACACATTTTTATGAGGAACAGACCAAAATGTGACATAAAATTCTAGACATACTGTGAAATTCTGGAGAGTTGAGAGGTGTGGCTTGAATTAAGAATTTTTTTTTTTTTTTTTTGGGAGGACTGGAGGGAGAGATTATCAGATTAGCAGAAATATTGTGTATAGTGAAAACACTGGAATGGTGGTTTGGAATATTTAACCATGTAATTAAAAAAATTGTTATCAGAAAACATTATTTTCAGAAGAAAGTTGTTCCTGGGTTACAAAGCAAGACTAGGTGATCTGATGAAAAAAGAGAAATGGTTAAAAAAAGATAACTAGATAGATCAGGATTTCTTAAGATAAAATCATGAAATTTTATAACAGTGGCAGGATTTAATAAGGAAGAGAATATATATACTAGTAAGTGAATGGGGATTTGATAGACAAAATATGCATTATGCAGAGAGGGAGGAGGATTTAATTGTGAAAAAAGTGTATATGCACAAACTGGGATTTTATTTAATTGAAAAGTACATATGCAAAAATTGGGATTTTATTTAATCAAAACCCTTGGACATTGGAAGATTTTAAGAAAAATGTTCTTCTAGTAGTAAATTACATGTGCGTTCTTAAATACAGATGCAATAAAAATAATAGTTTGTTGTGATAGGTTAAGGTCAAAGTTTAGAATTATACACAAATGTGAGATAGAAAATGTATACCATAGTGAAGTTTGTGACATGAACAAAGAAAAAAGTATGTTTCTTTGAATGACTAGTTATGAAAAGTGACAGGAGTTATGCAAATTATACCAAGAAAAGGAACAATTGATAGAAGAAACAGAATTTAAATAATGGCAACACACTCCTTGGTATAAAGGTGAGCAGAGATTATTTGCATATTTTAGATGTAACTGTGGAAACTGATTTGTAATGCAAAGCACATATCTCTTTTGTTTTTCTTTCAATACACACACACACACACACACACACACACACACACACACACACACACACACACACACACACACACACACCTGCACATGCACACATTTATTTTTTATTTTATTTTACATTTGTTGACCGGGCTAGTCTAACTGGATACATGTCCATTTTCAGTGGAGGCCTGGGGAGATAAGCTCCAAGGCAGAAACAAAAACAACAAATAACAAATAACAACAGTCATATATACAATGCATATTACAGGTTAACACAGAATTTTCAGCCAGGGCAAAAATTGTGTGTGTGTGTGTGTGTGTGTGTGTGTGTGTGTGTGTGTGTGTGTGTGTGTGTGTGTTTGTGTGTGTGGTGTAAATGATCAATATTTTTCAATATTTTTTATTAAAAACATAACTGTTGCTTATTCAGCAGTGCCATGGGATCTTAAACATTCATCTGAAGCAGCATGAATAGCAGAGAACTGAAACTCTGTTTAGTGTTTTGTCCTGTTGTTTAGTCAGAAAGGTTCAATCAACACCAAAGTGGCTGAACCAGCACTGGCTACAGTAGTTTTGGTAGCTCCCTGACCCTGTCCTAATTGTAAAAAAGATTTTAGGTGAACTGCAACCTTCACACATTAGATTGTAGACACTGATGGCTCTTTGCTGAAGCTGATAATCTAAGCACAAAGTTATTTGCTGACAGGAGCTAGGATTTTGACTAGTCATTTGACAAGAAAACAATGTTATGAACACATATACAATAAACCTTGTAGAAAGTGGAATAATGGAGGATTCTCCTGTAGTACCAGGAATTCTAAGAAACTGTGGTTTGCATATTAGAATGAATATTTATTTCAGCTCAAGATACTGTTGCATGCATTCACTCATTCAAATAAACAGAAAACATATCACTCAAGGGGAGCGTTTTCAGAAATTGAAAAGAATGATTATAACTTGATATTCTATGCAGTGCTGATGACATTACACCAGTCAAAGTGGATAGTATTTTGTCATTTATCCTCCTCAAAATGCCACGATAGAAACTTTCATACCGACAGTTAATGGTTCTTCTTTCCACAAAGCATAACTTTGGCATTCCTTTTCCTTTCAGCTTTGTTCTCAGTTCACATTGAAATATAATACTCGGAAATGCTGTTTTATGAGATCCCTTGTTGAATGTTAGTAATTTTTTATGATTCTCTTAGAATTGTGGTCCTTTAAAAGTATTTTACGAGTCCATTTTTAAACCATTTGCTTACTGGGCAAGACTACTGGATATAAGTCTCCCTTTACAGAGGCAACCTGAGAGCACTGTTTGGTCAAGTGACTTGCTGAGAGTCACACAGTAGGCAAATGGAGGTAGAAAGAATCAAACCCTGTACCCTTAAATACAGGAAGTAGCTTATTCATAATTAGTTACTAGTCAAGCAGTCCATGAGACCATTCAGAGGCCTAGACTAATTTCCCATTAGCGCTGTCTATAAGTGAGTTGCTCTGAGTCACAATAAGCAAATGTAAGAAAAGGGAATTAAACCCACCCTGGACTATAGGAAAGTTTGTTACTAGCCAATAGATTTTTTTTTAAACACCTTTATTGAATTATCACTTGTGACATAGGCACATTTACATTTATATAAAAGTAATCAAACTGTATTAACAAGTTAAAATTAACAAACATTATGCTTCACATATATTGCTATATATCATATAACCTAAGCAACATTACATAAATGATTCAATTCCTGCCCTTTTTATAAACAAGAAACATCTTTATTAAACCATGACTTACAACATAAGCAATCATACATTTATATAAATGAAAACAAACCGCACCGTCACAATCCTAGTTGCAAACATTATATATAACTTATAATCTACCCAATCATTTTCAGACACTACATAGCTCATTTAAACCCTGCCTTCTTTTAAACCTCATTCCTTCCCTGTATGTATTGTTCACACAGTTCCCATTTTTTTCCTATGTAGTTTGCTCTTACCTTTTTCTAAAGATCTCAATTCCAGTTGTTCTATCTCTGTTACTATATTCACTACTTCTAATATAGTCAGTTTAGATTTTGATCTCCATTTTCTAGTAATTGCTTTTTTGGTAGCCAGCATAATTAGAGACAGCAAGGCCTTACCATGTCTAGACAATTCAGATTCTGTATCATAGCTCAGAACAATCATCTCCCTCCTAGCATATCAGACAGTGCATCCCGCAGGAAATCCTTAAAGTCCACCAACTCACTGCACTCCCAGAAAATATGTTCCCAATTACCTCTTTCTTCCCCTTCACACTTCCAACATCTGCTGTCTACTTGAGGAAAACTTCTCTGGTGTCTACTTGGGGTATAAAAATATCTATGTAAACATTTCCAAGCAAAAATCCTAAATCTTCTAAATTCTGTTGCATATTCGGGAGACATACATATATCCTCCCATTTTTTCTTTGTGAATTGCTTATCCAATCTCTCTTTCCAATCCTTTCTAACCTCCTCTGATTTTCTTAGAGTTATCATGCAATATTTTATATGCTCTACTAATTATTCCTTTTTTAATGGCAGCTTCTATTCTAGATTCTACTAAAAACTCTACCAGTGCTGGTCTTTCATTTAGGACCCCCCCCCCATTTCTTTCTCTTTGCCTACACTCTAATATCAGTCCTTGATAAGGAAGGCAATCTCTAACCTGGAGTCCAAATAAATTCTTGGCATTGTCCCAAGCAATCATCTTTCCATCTCCAGTTATTTGTTCTCTTGGTTCCTTTGCCAGTTTTCTCCAATAAATTCCAGCCCCCTCTTGCATATTGTCTATATCCCTAATTGCAGTCATCCTCTTCAGCAGAATCTCCTTTCTCCATTTCCATGTTGGCTTAGTTCTTAGAAGACCCTCTGCTGCTTTATTGGTATAATATTCTGAATGATTGTTGTTATTCTCCTTAGACTCCTGCATCCAAAATCTCAGTCTCTCCCTTGCATGTTGAGCCCCCCCCCCATTTCAACATCATGACTTCCCACTCTGAATTATAGTTTTCTACTTATGCTATTTACAGGAGCCTTAACTGTGTAGCTTGGAAATAACCCTTCAAATTTGGTAATCCCAACCCTCCCTGTTCTACTGGAAGAATCAGTTTATCCCACTTCACTCTTGCCATCTTCCCCTCCCAGATAAGATAAAGTCCTTCAGCTCTTTATTAATTGCTATCCACAACTTCTCTTGTTGATAGAAATATGACTGACCTGTGTGTAAGACTAAAGGGACTAAAAACATTGTATCTTACTATACTTACTATAACAAAGCTTCCATTTTCTCAGGTTTTGTATTATCTTTTGTTTAGTCTCTTCCCACATATCCTTAGCTGCCACACCAGAATCATTTTTAATCCATACCCCTAAGTAGTTCATTTTTATCATGTCCTCATAAATAAGGATATTGCTGAATCAGTTCATAAGTGGGTACATAATTTGCCGCTATTGCCTTTGATTTAGCTTCATTAATTTTGTATTCTGAAAAGATTTGAAACTGTCTCAAAATATTACACAACACTGTAATGTCTCTTTATGGTTTAGTCAAGTATAAAAAAATATCAACTGCAAACAGAGAAAGCTTTTCTTGACTACCATACCGATTATATCCTTGAATTTCTGAGTCCCTTATTTTCTTTACCAATGGTTCTAAATATAATGCAAGCAATAAAGGGGAAAAAGGACACCCCTGCCTGGTTCCTCTGCTCAAGCAGAAATGATCAGAAACAACCCCACCCATTTTAATTTCCGTCTCCGATCCCTCATGTAGCCTCCTAATCAACCTTATAATTTTTTTCAGGAAATGCCTTTTTTTTCATTGTTCTGCTCATAAATTCTCAGTTTACTCTCTCAAATGCTTTCTCTACATCAAGACCCACCAACAACAATGGCATTTTCTTACATTATGCTTCCCTCTGGATCATCAATTTTCTGTTAATGTTGTCAAATGTTTGCCTCCCCTGCACAAAAGCAATAGCTAATAGATTTGATCCTGTGTGCTAAACGCCAGATAAATTAATCCAAATACCTTGTGTGGGAACAGAAACCAGAGCCTTTTGATCTTCCATCATGAAAGGCAATTGTGTGGCCTACTGAGCCACAGACACTGTTAATATCTCAGATCGTTAGCCCCTGTTCTAGCTGCCACACTCTGTGTGCTATCTTCCAGACTCACTGAGCCACAGACACTGTTAATATCTCAGATCGTTAGCCCCCTGTTCTAGCTGCCACACTCTGTGTGCTATCTTCCAGACTCATTTCGTAATGCAAGTACAAGCAGTTGTTACATTAATTGATTTTGTAAAGAATAAGAATTTAGTAGCAGCACAAATTCTTCCCCACAACTTGTAAATGTTTCTGATTGGCCAGCCAAGTCATCCATTAAGTCATTGTCCAGTTACACACTTAGTTGAATTTAGAATCATGGGAAACAAAAGGCTACCCTTGTGATCAATGGCCACAAGGCAAAGAAAGTAATCCTGGATGGAACACCAGTCTATCAAAGGATGTTCACACAGGACATGCACACAGGTGCATATTCACAGAGATACACACAGGCACACACACACACACACACACACACACACACACACACACACACACACACACACACACACACACACACACACACACACACACACACACATCTGTGGGCAATTTGGAGGATTGCAGCTTCACCAATGAGACATATATGAGATATGCTACAAAACTGAAGCACCCAGTATAGACACAAGGATGCAGACTCTTCACAGAAGAGAGTCCCAGCTGGGAACTGAACTGTAAAAGCAAACATCAATAAACAACAATATAATTGTTACACAATTCAGCTGTGACTGAGCAATCTCTAAACAGGCCCACTTCTGCACACCAGTAGTCTCTGCGTTTTTGTTAAGGCTAAGATTTGACTAAATTTCAAGTAAACCTGGACTTCATTTGCTAGAATGATCTGTAAGATGCAGGAGCTAGTGAGTCAAGTTTATTAAAGACTCTAATATGAGGCTTTGTGCAAATATAACATGGTATGTATGGAGAGATGAAATAGCATAGAAAAGAAGGAAGAGCTAAATCACTTAGATATGGCAATGTATGGGTCATTTTGTAGGACAGAAATTGCAAAATAGGATAAGGAAGGACTGGAAAGTTGTTATCCTTTATGTGAACATCCCTTCTAGATAAAATATTATGTGAAGATCTTTTTGCCTGAAATAAAGGGAAAAAGGGGAAGTTCCGTTCATAAGAAATATCCATGGCAAGGTTCAGTAAATATGCATGAAAAGGCATCCTTACCAACTGATGGGGTAAAGGTTCCATGTCTAGATATACCACCAATGACATATCACATAGGACCTACCCAGGCTGATGCAAACTCTGTCAGGGGCGACATGGGTTACTTGCATCCTTGTGTGTTTTCTTTCCATGGGGTAAGGTGTAGAAAGGATGGTATTGGCTGGACATCGTCATGTGACTGTATGTACTAAGATCAAAGGTGAAGCAGGATATGCTATGTGGTATATAATAGAGGTTATACACTGTGAGGATAACACAGCATGCTGAAGTCTTTACAGTAAGCACCAGTGATTCCTTAGATGAAGGCTACCACTCAGTGAAGAAGGGGGGGGGGCTGCTGTGCTGAGCTAGCCAATATACCGACATCATTCACTACAGAGATATATAGGTTTCCTTGTTATTTTTTATCCTAGATGGGGAATATAAACAGTATTTTGTGTGACCAAGAATAACACCAAGAGGGAAAGACAGGTTACACTTCACTGACTTCAGTAGTGGCATAAAACCAGAAGGTAGTACTGACAAGTTAGTAACACCCTCATTACAAAATAGGCACCAGTTAGCCTCTCAGTACTGTAGTGCAAACAGCTATTACAGTTAAAGATAGCGTTCTGAATTCATTTTCTTCTTGATAAGAGTAAATAGTGCTGAAGTCATGAATAAACCACAAGTGTCTTGTTTGCCCACGGCAAAGCTGAACAGAATGCTTCTCTCCACAGTAAGGTGAGTGAATTTATTAGCATCTGCTTTTAACTGGATTTGACGTATTTTTCTAGGATATAGATCTTTAACTGGTAGAAAATAAGGAGATACTGAATACAGTATTATTAACTGTGGTCTGTTGTGCAGCACTAGGTCATTTAAAGTTTAAAAAAACATATGTATTTACTTTTTACTGGGTAGAATGAACTGGCCAAGACATTTTATGTGTAACCAATAAATTGTGCAATTTTCTAATCTATTCACAAAAAAACAGAGATGTAATATCTTGTGTAACTCTGAGACCGTTTTCCTCTCATCTTCCTCTTTAGGCTCTTGAGTCACTGAATAGATCATCTTGCTTATAACTACCTCTCTTATTTCATCACTCAAAGGAGTGAAAACTGGGGAGGGATGGAAGACCTGACCTCCATGCAACTGTTTTTGGTGTATTTTTTTTTCCAATTTTTTTTCTTCATCTGTGGGAGTTCATTGTCAGTCAACATGCTGTCCAGCCAAAACTATTCAGTGATTGGGTAGCTGCAGAAACTCATGCCTTCACCTTTAGCTCCACCCCTCAGAAAGCTGCTCGCCTTCCCTCATACTTTCGGTCATTCCCAGTGATTACTACTGAGAGATAAGCCCTCTGAAACACATTCCCAACCCTGAGCTGCAGGAAGAGGTAAGTGCAGCATCTCACACCTCTTCTTTAGCTGGCCCTCCAGTGTTCATGCCATCATTTGAACAATGGCCAATAGCCATGCAACAGATGCTCTGCACTTGTATCAGTCAAGCAGCACTGTTGTGTTAGTCTGGTAAGAGTTAATGCTCAAATGCTAGGATCACTGATGCAAGACGTCACAAAATGACTGTGTTCTGCTGTTGACAGATTTTATTCTTCTGTCTTAATTACAACACCACTTGGATATTGTTAGAACCATGTGGATGCAGTCTCATGCCACAGCCATCCAAGAGTAGTTCAGCTTACACCATTCACCTTTTGGTGTGTTTTTTCAGAGCTCAAAGGAAGCTGACAGACAAGATCTACTTTAAATGATTGACTCACGAAAATGTTGACACCCAGAAGATCAAACTGTTGATGTCAAAATCACATTAGATTTGAAATGCAGAAAGTCAACATCTGTAATACTGAAACATTAGCTGTAGTGAGCAGAAATGCAAAGCAGTGTCTTGAAGGTCACATACAGGCAAAACGAAAGTCCCTTTCAGCAGAAACCCCCATAAAACAAAACAAAATTTCAGGTCTGCTAAAGAAATACATTATGTGACAATCCCTGTGCAGAACAGATATATACTGCATTGATACACACACCCAACATTTAGAAAAAGCCATTCAAGCAAAACAAGGAAGACTTTCACACCACCATTAAACAAATAGCCAATGTGACAGTGATAAAACCCTGTGATTGATCTAGGCTGCATACATCTGAAGGTGTGACATAAGCAGGAATAATGAAATATAATACAGAAACATAAGAATGTGGTTTATTGGTGTATGCCATCCTATGACAGCATTACATTTTCAACAGTGTTTCAATAGTTTTTAAATATTCAGCAGGGCTATATCTGTCTGTTTGTGTTATCTATCACACGTGTAAACTGCTCTTGTCTGTGCTGCAACTTCCTTTTCTTTGTGGAAGGAGGACAACCCGAACCAACCCTAAAATGTAGTTCATCTACCTTATTCTGTTCCCTCACCAATACAGACAACTCAGAGGGTAGGTCGGAGATACATCTGTCTAGTTTTCCCTAACTTCATATTGCAATTCCTATTTGTATTAGACTAACTTACCTTTAATTTCTCTACAAACTGTCTAAAATTTCCCTAAATATTAAATGATTGTCATATACCTTGTATTAATTCTTAACCAATATTTTTATATTATGTCTAATTTGTTATAATTATTTAAACTGCAGAAATTTTTGTTTCATTCTTGAAGATTGTAAAATTAATGTTCTTAAAATGCTTTGTAATAATTTGGAGCTTTTCTCCCCCACCTTCCTCTGAAAATGGGTTTCTACACATTCGGGCTTTCCTGATAATCAAAGGTCAATAAATGATTAAATAAGAAACATCTAACCCAGGATGCCATGCCTCTATAGAATTTTGGGTCCATGGCATGAAGACCTTATTCCAAATGGAAATCTTCCAAAAGCACAAGGGGAACAAAGGAGGAAACTGTGCTGTACAAATTGAATGTGTTTGAAATTTCCTCAGTTTTCCCAACATATGATACCCAATAAAGTATTTAAGCAGCTTGCTCCCTCCTCCATGAATTCCTCACATCATTGCTCAAAATATGAAGCAACATTAGTCTCATCTAGAAATACAAGTGCTACAAGCTTTTTCACTTGCAGATTAAAGCCTAACAGATGCGCCATATAATATGCTGAGCCTTAACTTTTGCACCTTACACCAGATGTGCTGCTCGAAATGGAAAGAGAAGCTCTTACATTCTGCCCCATTCACATTTGTAGAAATAATTTTTATAGCTGCCAGTTCGACATCACATTGCAAAGTTCACCTGCTCCTCCAACTGTTCAATGCTCTACATCTCAAAAATGCACTGCCACACTAGATTGTAGTATTTCCAAGATTTCTTAGG
Organism: Protopterus annectens; assembly: GCF_019279795.1. Lineage (NCBI taxonomy): Eukaryota > Metazoa > Chordata > Ceratodontiformes > Protopteridae > Protopterus > Protopterus annectens. The sequence continues at coordinate 1,096,285,230 of NC_056746.1, read as the reverse complement.
CATTAAGCAGAATATGAGTGGTACACCTTTAGTGATGCCGCGGTACTTCAGAAAGCCATGAATGCTGTAAAGCTGCTGGCATACCTGAACCTAGTAAGTAAGGTACCATCCATTAGCCAGACTGAGACAGTTGCCAAGTCTATCGGGTTTTGTAGTGTGAATAGCACCATACAGTAGTATAGTATGTGGAATCAGACACTCTACTATACTTGAAGTATTCATTTTTTAAGGGGGTACTGCTTTATATCAATATTTTCAAGAGACACATCATGGGCTATGCTTGTAATCATATGTTTCCACCAAATGTGGTTGACTGCAACACAGGCCTTCTGCTGGGCATGGCTATGGTGCTTTCTTCACATGTGCTTGCCCTGACATCATTAACTATCAAGCATGGTGTTTCTTTACACATCTTAACCCCTTTTCTAAGCTCGGTACAAGCTGTATATTTCTCTACCTCTATTGGCTCACTAACATGATTGTGTGTGGCAGACCTTTTTAATTGCTCCCTATTTGCCGTACTACTGGTTACTGCCCTCCCCTTGCATCTCTCCATCAGTTTATGCCTAGGTGCCCAAAACCTTTTTTTTACTTTATAACACTTTTCCAAATTATAGATGTCCCCATCTATGGTCACTACCTCTTTTCCTTTTGGTGATTTTCTTGTTTTGTAGACATCATTGACATTCACAGGGGGTGGGGTGGAGGCTGGTTGCTGAGCGGAAGTCTGACATCACTTACATAGGTATTGAATGTAATAATGCGCAGTGTGACTCCATGAGCAGATACTTTTATACCTGTGTCATTGTTATGAATATTGACTTTCTGCATTTGTAATCTAATGTAGTTTCGATGTAAACAGTTCGATGTTTTGGGTGTTGACATTTTGATGAGTTCATCATTGAAAGTAGATCTGACAGACATACTGCACCAACAAATGATCCTGTGACTGGCAGAAGAAGCCTAAGAAAGGTGCAATATCAGTGAAAAAAACATATAGCTGGCAAACCATATGAGTTCTATGCAATAAAAACTGAAGCAAAAATGGGTGTTAGATAAAAACTCAATGTTTGTAGTATCAGAAGTGATAAAACCATAACTATGTACACTAGACCACCAAACCCAACATGCACACAATGATGTGAAATAAATTTTCCCTGCATTTCTACCACATGCAAATATATGGGAGCCTAACTAGACTACAATTTGAGTTAGTTTAGAAATTTTCTCCCTCAGAGACCTATTGGAGATACTCTAAGTTAAGTCATCTTTATCTAATTGAGAATATTTTGGTGTTGTGCACTGTGGGTTTTGTAGTCAACTGCCTTAATATCCCAAGTAGCAGATGTATGAGACTTTTTCCCATGCCACTCCAGACATTGGCACTGTCTGCTAAAAGCATGCAGAGTAGCAGAGTATGACTAGATCATTTTTGACTCTAACTTAATAGCCAATTGGTTTGTCATCATTTTTAAAATAAATATAGGGATACACACACATACATATATTAACAAAATAAAATGCTGCTTATTTAGTATAGCTGCATCCATTCTAAGATGAGCAATATTCACTGTGATTGGAGCAATCTGCCTGTATTGTTCTTTGGAAAACTAGATATATTGAATTTAAATGTAACTGTTATTTAGAACAGGCTTGAATTAGGAATGGCACTAGATATAATCTTTTCAATCAGACATGAAATTTTAACCCATTTGCTGCATCATTACGTAATGGAAATGGCAGAGAACCACGGCCTGATCATTAGCAATAATACTGAGTTTATGCTTGCTAACCCTGACTGAGAGAGGAGAAAGATATCATTTTTGAAATGCTGACGTACCTTCCCATTAAATGTCAAATTAATTGATTTTGTATTTAAAAAAATAAGCAAAGATGCACAATTACTGTTTAATATAGCTGTTCAAAGATATCAGACAGACAATTCTTGTAGTTGCAGACTTACTGTGTTGAATGAGAAACTGTTTGTGGAATGGGTGGCTTTCCACGGGCCAGTAATTCACATTATTGTCTGAGGCGAACATAGATCAGTCCTATTATTTTTTATCACCGTGTTAAATAGAGCAATATCTCTTTATGTAAGGAGATTATTTAAGCACAAAACTGATATGCAGTGCTGTTAAACAGCATTTGGCAGGGTGCTAGATTTGGTTACAGCACCCCCGCCACCTCAAATACAACTGATAGCATTGCATCCCAATTCAAAACACATTTCATCAAATCTATAATATTCCTCTTAAACAATAATACCAGCACTACTCTAACAGTCCCAAACACTCCTGGACCTAATCTCAAGTCTTTTACCATCCACCCCATCCCAACTAACTCCATATAAAACTCCTGTACAAATTAAAACCCTGAACCCCAGCTGCCAATCTGCCTCCAAACGAACTTCTAAAACTTGTAGCAGACTCTATCTCTTATCCCATCTCTATACTAATCAACAGCTCCATTTCCAAACAATACATGCCCAAGCTATGGAAAATATGCAATATTATACCCCTCCACAAAGGAGGCCTTTCCACAGACTTCTCAAAGTATAGACCCATTGCTATTCTCACTCCAATATCCAAAATCCTGAAAAAATGCATTCAAATACAACCTCTTGACTACTACTCAAAAATAACCTCTTATCCAACTACCAACATGGTTTAAGACCCAAGCAGAGCATCTCTACTGCACTAGTAAGTTACACTAATACCATAAACCACCTCAAAAATCAAGGCCAACTCATCTCATCCATATTCCTCTACATATCTAAAGTGTTCGACACAATATCCCACCAAAAACTGCTCAACAAACTTGTCACATACAATTTCCCCCAACCTTCTATCCCCTGGTTTCATAGCTATCATTCTGACAGACACCAGTCAGTCAGTTGGGACAACAATCTCTCCCCTCTCCTACCTATCTTTGTTGGAGTACCCCAAGGTGTCATTCTTGGACCTCTGCTTTTCATTATTCACCAACAACATCAGCTCTGCCACCCAGCTAGCCTCCATCATACAATATGCTGACAATTCCTCCCTCATCTGCTCCACCTTTACCTTTCAAGAACTTCAAGAAAAAAAAAAAAAAATCTCTCCGTGACATTGAAAGGTATCTCTGTGACCACCAACTAATAGTCAACCTTAACAAAACCAAATTGATGATTTTCTCCAACCTCAAATCCAAGAACAACCAAACCCCCCCCCCCCATTATTTACCCTTCCAACAACACTAAAATTGAATCTGTAGCTCATATAAAACTTTTGGGGGTCACAATCGACAACTGCCTAAAATGCAACATGCTTGTAGCACTAACCATCAAAAAAGTACAAAATTTGCTTAAAATAAATCACACTATCTGTATCGTTGTACTGTGTATTGCATGTTGTTACTTGCACTTGATTTTTTCTAAGTGTAATTTGAATCATACTTGCATCAGATATTTTATCACTGTAGTGTACATTGTATGTCTATTACTGTCATACTACTTTTCATACTGTCATTTGGATCATTTTTATATCCGATATTTGTATCTTGTACGTGCAACTTTTCTCCCCGGGCCTCCTCTGAAAAAGGACCTGTGTCCAGTTGGTAAATAAATGTAAAAACAATAATAATAAAAATAAATAAATAAAGTACACATTAAACTAGGCTCACTCTACAGAGCCAAACCTTATCTCACCAGCAACTCTAGATTACCCATACTCAGAACACGCCTCCTATCCACCCTCCTATACTCTGCCAACATTTTCACCAACCTATGCAAAAATTATGTAAATAAACTAGAGACCTGCTACAATAAGATTGCAAAGTTTGCAACAAACCTACCACATAGATCACATCACTGCACTGCACTTCACTAACTCAACTGGATCAAGCTACCCAACCTTGTACCCCGAACCAGCTTACCTTCACTCACCCGATCATCTACCAGCCTGAAAACTGCCCTGCCCTAAAAACTTAGTTCAAGCAAATACCAATTCCAGATCCCTCAGGTACTCCAACAAATTTCTACTAAAGATCACCAAATCCAATAACTAGTCTGGTGACTCCCACCCAACAAAGTGTCCAGAATCTGGAACTCTATATGTCAACACATCCTAAACACCAAAGATGCTCACAAATCCTAGCAGCTGTTAAAATAACACCTTACCAATCACTGGTTATGTTTCTGTTCATTCCTGAGGTAATCATACCACATTCCAATTACCAAGCTTTTCTCAAAGCAGCTACTACTTCTATCCGGCTTCTCTCTCACAGACCATATTTTATGCAGCCTCTGACTATATAGTATACTTGTTCATAAAATCATCTCCCTCACTCATTTCTTTTTTACTTTCTCACCCTTCCTCACTATTTTCCCCCTCACTTAACAAACTCCCCCCTTCTACAAAGGTTTCTACCATGTCATCATGTTGCCCTCTGCCACTATGCCCTCTCTGTATTACCAACTTCTACTTGGTAATATTACATATTTACATGAAAGTTTGCAAGTTTTTATTGTGCTGTGACACCAGATTTACCTTGTAATTTTTCCTGGATGTATTCTACTTTTTGTAATTTCTCACTATGTATCTGTTATCCAAATATCATATTGCAGTATCAATATGTGATGGAAAGTATAATACATTGTGGAGCTTTTCTCTCCAGGCCTCCACTGAAAATGGGCCTTTCATCCCAGATGGACTCTCCTAGTAAACAAAAGGAAATAAATAAATATATTTTCAGCAAACCATTGAGACAACAGCCTTCATTGCATTTACCTCTAGTGCCTCTCTTCTTACTCCTTCCTCTCTTCTTACTCCTCCCTCTCTTCTCATTTCATTTACTCGCCACAATTTTTTTTCTTTTCTCTCCTTCTTCATCCTCTTCTTAATCTCTTCTCTTATAAAATAGTTATATTTAGAGTTTGGCTACAAAACATTAAGATGAGCACTAGAAGATGAGAGAACCTTTTCATGAATACTAGTATATTATCAATGGGTAGTAATAATTTATGGATCACGTATGAAAGGTAACAATGCCCAGTTAAGGTAAGTTGTCACTTTTGATGGTTCAATGCCACATTTCAAAACATTTATTTTATTAAGAAATGCACTTTCTATTCATAAAAGTTATTCTGTCTTCTGAGAGTACCCTTAATTATTAAATTGCCTGATCAAAGTGATATACTGATAAGTAACATTAATAATGAAGGATTTGGTTCTACCCACTCTGTTTGCCCTAGCTCTGCTTGGGCTGACTCCACTCCCCTACTCTACCCCCATTTCCCACCCACCCCAACTCAAACCAGATTTACCTTGAGCCATACCTCTCAACCTCTTAGAGCAAAAAATCTGGACAAAGCCTAAAATGTTGGGGGGACAAACAGGAACAGATTTTAAATATTGCTCTTACAAACTTAGAAAGTTGATAGAATAATAGGTTTTGCATTAGCATGCATTTTCTGAAGGCTGTGGAGTCTTAAACTCAAATGTTTGTCATTATTTAATTACTTCAATCCTCTGTTATTTGCCAGAAAAGTACAGATTTTAGGAGGAACACACTAAAAATAAGAAGCAAAATTCTGGATATTCTGTGAAAATGTGTACAGTTGAGAGGTATGAGCTAACCACACCCACAATTACATATTACCCAATCACACACCAGCACCTAATTATTTAGGACCAATTAACCAGCTACATTATACAATCTAAAAACTATTCAACCACACATTCTCAGTTCTTTATTTCCTCAAAATAACAACAAATAAATAAATCATAACCCAATATTACCTTTCCCACAGTTAAAAAATAGCTTACAACACTTAAAACATATCAACAAGACACCCAAACTCAACTCTACACCTCAAACCACACCCAAAAAACAACTTCAAAGTTCATCAAATCCCGATATACCTCCAGCTAGACCCAGGTTCAACTTATATTAGAACCCCTTAAAGCCCCATTTTATTAACACACACACACACACACACACACACACACACACACACACACACGCACACACGCACACACACACACACACACACACACACAGATCTATCTGTGTAACTATATCATAGAGCAATTTGTACAAAAACATAGTGTTAGCCCTGTGCTCAACACTCTTCATTTTCCTTACTATAACAGTTCATTTAGCTTCATACCACAACTATTCAATCATTCCAACCTCTACTTATACTTACCCCATCACACCCTCAGAACAAACTACACTCAAAACTATCTTAATAGCACCATCCATCTACAACAGTACATACATTGAACAAGCCTCTTACACTATCTTCTGACAACAATCTTCTTCATGCTACTCTCTAAAGTACAACAAGCATATAATTAACTTCCTAAAACTAAAATCACACATAGCATCCCAGCTCATTCTTAGTGGAGTTATCCACCCTAACCCCGAACACAAAATTAATACAACTCACCCAACTTCTACACCCAACACCCAGACCCAAAGCTTTATAAATCTCCCTAGAAAAAGAGACTGACCTATTAACTACTTAATAGCAACATTAGACGCATCCTTAACAAAGTTCAAGAATTACATTCTACAGTTACTCTTTACTGTCCAGACCTTGCCCTGATAACTGAAACATGGCTAAAACCTGAAGTCAGCAATAATGAAATTATACCACCAGGATACAATATTCTTCGGCTAAACAGAAAAAGCAAAAGAGGTGGCGGCATAGAATTTCTATTCAAAAGTATTCTGCCCCTAGAACCCATAAATTTAGCCAACTCTGACTTCAATAATGCAAAAATAATGTTTACTAAATTTACAATTAACTCCAAAAACACAAACATAATTGGTACCTACATCCCTCCTGGTAATAACCTCCCCTCTGTTGAACACATTCTGCAGTGGGCATCAAAAACCCTTCCACAAGAAACTATTATCATGGGTGACTTCAACCTCATCTGGTACACTTGTGACTCCCAGAATCCAACAAATCTCATAAACCTCAATGGCTTCACCAAACTGATTAATTCCCCCACTAGGCTAGACCAGAAGTCTAAACAAGAGTCCATCTTGGACTGGATCCTAGCCAACAGACCCACCTCCTCTCTTTAAAAAGACCGCCTACCTAAAACCCTCAGTGATCACCTCCCTGCCTACCTTCTCAGACAACATGTAAATCCTTTAAAACATAACACATACCACCAATTTCAAAATAAAAGAAACTTCAGCTCTCAAGGATTTATTTCCACACTTAATTTTATTTATTTATTTTACATTTGTTGACCGGGAATGTCTGACTCAGCCAAAGCCCCTTTTCAGCAGAGGCCCGAGGAGAAAAGCTCCAAATTAAAATAGACAAAAATTAAGCTAAGATAATTCAAACAATTTAACATTTCATGGTAATTTTAGATCGCATGCAGTAAGTCTAAAATAATTAATGTTGAAAAACAAGCAACAGTACTGAAATACAGATGTTATACAATATAAATACAGTACCAAATGTATTAGGTGGTAATTACAGCGAAACGAAGGAAAAGGAAAGGTTAGAGATGACTTGGAGGGGAAGAAAGATAGAGTAGGTCAAAGGTAGTATAGGTTGGTTTTAAGAGGAGACAGTGGAGAATAAGCAGAAAGAGGGGTAAGTTAATTAGATGAATATATTCATGGAGGGTAAGAACAGTGGCAGATTCATTGCCCTTTAAAGTACTCTTTTGTGGTCAATTTAAATTGTTTGGGATGTGTGAGAGTTCTAATTTTGAGAGGGAGTTTATTCCATCCTATAGGTTCATAGGTTCATAGGTAGGTACTAGGCTATTTGCCCGAAGGTATTTATAAGCCTAGCCAGAATCTATTTCCACTCTATATTAATGAAATACCTCAAGATCTGCCTCACGTTTACTGTATAATGTACGCAGATGACATTGTGCTGATCAGGTTAAACAAAAGGTCATCCATTATGAGCAGTGAATATCAGAAGAATTTTGAAGCTATACTGAACTGGCTCTGTAGAAATAAGCTGTCCATCAGTATGCACAGAAAAACAGTGAGGCTATCTGGTGGTTTGAGAAAAGTAAACATCACTAACTTCAGCATTACACACCCTCTAAGCACCCTTCCTGCTATCACTCTCAACAGTGGTATCTATGACTGATCTATCACATTACCAACACACAAACTCAGATCAATAAGAGATGAACTCATTTTAAATTCTCACACAAAACACCCAACTTCTTGAAGACAAAGGCTAGTGAGCCACTGGTGCCTTTCCTACAAAATTCCACGAATATGGAGAGGTAGTAGCTATATATGTTGCACCCTGATCTAGTCTTGGGTTTGTAAATATTTAATAGATGTTTGTAAATATTTAATAGATCTTGAGACGAGCTGCTGAGGTTTCTTGTGGGGAATAGTGGGAGATGAGAGAATGTAAAGCTGGACAATAGGCTGGCTGATATAGAAGTGAGCGTGTGGTTTGAAGCTGTGAGAGGAGGATGAGTAGGTGAGGTAGTTCAAGCCATTTTAAGTGTTTTAGAGCAAGACAGAGGTGAGATTTATAGGTTTGTTAAGCTGCAAATCTAGCTATTTTGTGGTATGTTGACTCGAGCTTAGTAAGTAGAGAGGAGTTTAGATTAGTGAGAATTTGTGAGCAATATGTTAAACAAAGGAAAAGGTAAGCATGTGTGAGTGAAATTCTAGTTTCATGGGTGAGGAATTTTTTGTTTCTATATAAAAGTCCTAGTTTTAGATGGGTTTTCCTGATACAATTATTTATGTGAAGGTTGAATTTTAGCTGATCATCAATGATAATACCGAGGAGTTTTGTGCTGGATTCAACTTCAATAGGGGTATTGTTAAGTGACATTATGGAAAAGGAAGATTTGATATGGTTAACTGTTTTAAGGAGAAAGAGTAGTAATTTTGTTGGGTTTTTTTTGGGGTTGGGGATGAGTTGATTGTTGGAGAACCATGTCTCCACTGAATTAAAGGAAGATTAAACATTGTAATTGGACATCACTCAAATATCTCCCTTTACAGGAAGTTATCAACTATTTTAACAATACTTTCCTCAGCATCTTAGACTAGCTAATTCCTCCTTGGACAATAAGAATAGAGTCCAACTATGCCTCATGGTTAACCAAGGAGTCAAGACATCTATTAAAAAATAGAGAGAAAGTCTGGGAGGCATGACACACTAACAAAACAACAAAAGTAAGCAGGCATACTTAGAACTAAAGAACAAAGCCAAAAAGCAAACTAGACAAGATAAAATGAACTATTATAGTATTATCCAAACCAAACACCAGAGTAAACCACAACTCTGATCATCACTAAAAAAATCCTTCAACCATAGCAAGCTGGCACCCCCCCTCCAACAGCCACCAATACTAATGACAGCATAACAAACCCAATTTAACAGGTATTTCACAGAAACCATCTTAGCCGTAGCAAATAAAAAGACCACTCCTCCTCTATCACCTCCCACTATAAAAAATCAGGACAGCAGCAACTTCTCCTTTAAACTAGTCCCTACCAATATAATAAAAAAGCTCAGACCTACATCCCTTGCAGCTAAATATCTTAGAATCTCAGCTGATGCAATCTCCTATCTGGTATCCATCCTTATTAATATGTCTATCTCTGAGCATAATGTACCTGCTATCTGTAAAATATCACATATTATACCATGACACAAAGGTGGAAACTCAACAGAGTTGTCCAGCTATCATCCAATAGCAATATTGTCACCACTAGCAAAGGTTTTAGAGCAATGCATCCACTCGCAATTATCTATTTTATTAACTAACAACCTTCTATCTGACACTCAACATGGATTCCAACCTAAATACAGCACTACTACTACTCTGTTGCCCTTCACCAACACAGTCAACAAGCATATTTCTTGATCTTTCCAAGGATTTCAACACAGTCTTTCACAACAAACTCCTACTTACTCTCTCTGAACTCAAACTCAGCCATTCTGCACTGGCTTGGTTCCAAGGTTATCTTACTGGACACCAACAGGCTGTAAAATGGCAGCAAAATCTCTCTCTGCTTCAGTCAGTCACTCTGGGGGTTCCTTAAGGCTCCATCCTTGGTCCTCTCCTCTCATAGCCAGCCTTAGGCATAGGCCAACTTGGCGGCCACCTAGGGTTCTAGCAAGGGTGCTTTTCCAGTAATCTGGATGGTATAGGTAGACCAGGATGGGGGCATAGGGTGGTGTTGGGGGGGCACTGTGGAGACCTTTTGCCTAGGGCACCAGTTGATCAAAGGCCAGTTCTGCCTCCTCTTCACTCTATTTATTAATAACCTTCACACTTCTACCCTGCATGCATCCCTCATCCAGTAAGCTACTGATTCCACTTTAATCTGCACTGCACCAACATTACAACAACTTCAACATATAACACAGCAGTCGCAAGAGCGGCCTTAGGTCAAGTGGTGCCCTAGGCAAAAGGACTCCATGGTGCCCCCACCACATCACCCGCTACCCCCATCCTGGTCTACCTACACCAAATAAATACTGGAAAAGTGCCCCTAGTAGAGCGGCGCCCTAGGCGGCTGCCTAGTTGGCCTATGCCTAAGGCCGGCTATGAGCAGTCTTTCACAGCAGTAGAATCCTGGCTGACCAATGCTCATCTTATTCTTAACCCCAATAAGATTGGTCTTATGCTTTTTGTTCCCAACAAGATCCACTGACACTAACACTACCCCCTCCTTCAACATCTCATCTTCAAACAATGCAGCTATCTCTCCAGTAAACCACACTAAACATCTAAGTGGGATTATTGATAGTAATCTGAAATTTGATATCCACATTGCTCAGACAATAAAGAAAGTCCATAAAATCTTGGTACCCTATACAGAAAGAAACAATATCTAACATACAACACTAAAGCCACCATAGCTAGAACTCACCTTGTTTCCAACCTCCTCTATGCATCTCCAATTCTCAACAGTCTGAGGAAAACAGATTTAAGCAATCTAGAGACCTGCTACAACAAAACTGCTAAATTTGCCACAGAGTCAACTTACAGAACACATCACTGCCTAGCTCTAAGACAACTCTCCTTGTTAGAATTGCCCAGTCTCTTAGCATACCACCAACTGTCCATGGCTCAACAAATACTCAAACATCCAGAAAAAACACCTGCCCTTCAAAACCTCTTACTACCCTATATTACCAATTGTGAATTGCGCTTTACCAATAAATCATTACTGCAGATATCCAAAGCTAATAATATAGCTGAAGAATCCCTGTACTCAAATTATATTGCCAGAATCTGGAATAACTTACCCTTAGAAATGAAAATTATCAGCAGCACCTCAAAAAAAGCCTAAAGTCCCACTTTAACAAATCATGGATATGCCCCTGTTCCAACCCTGATTAAGAATTAGATGGCTCACTTGTTAACCCAAACTAAATATATTCCTTATCACTCTGAGTAGTGTAATTACCATTCTACCATTACTAAAAATTTCAGCTCCCTTCTCTTCTATACTCCATATGCTAACATATCATATGATTTTGAAATATTACTGTTAAATCCAAACTGTACAAAAGCTTTGCACTGTTGTAGACTCATTTATATCAAGTATATTCACTGTGTATTACACTGTGTCCTCTGTTGTGCTTATTATTTTGCACTAGACTATGCATTTCTGTCTGTTTATTTTAACTCTGTATGTAATCTTGGAGCTTTTCTCCCCGGGCCTCTGCTGAAAAAGGGCAAATTGTCCAGTTGGACTTTCATGGTAAACAAATGTAAAATAAATAAAAAAATAATATTTATCACTTTTAATATGACACTCCCCCGGATTTACTAATCTTCCATGCAGGACTAGCTTAGTCCTGCATGGAAGCGAGCGTTTAGGAGGACGGCAGCGTGCCATGCATAATAATGAGGTGTGCTGCCTGAGCCCCTAAACTTACATGGAGCGTAAGAGTGCAGGGGGCATGTCTGAGAGCAGAGCCCTCAGAATATACATGCCCTCGCAATGCAGAACAGCAGAAAGGGGTAAGAAATGAGGGAGAATGCTCATACATGTCTGCATATCCCCACCAACAGTCCCCCATGTGTACAACAGCAACAGTACATATAAATAAAATGAAGAAACCCTTTTATTTTTTTTTTAAAAGTCCGATTAAAGCTAACCATAGGTGCGTGGGTGTGCCCATCGCTTAGCTACGGTTAATGTAGCTTAAATGGCTGAAGAGGATAACAAGGAAGATATATGCAAATGAAACAGCATAGCAATAGTGTAGTGGGAAGAGAATTTGCCTTATGAGCAGGCATTCCCGGTTCGAGTCCCACTACAGCAGATTCCATTTTCCATGGCAAAGCACATTATGAGTAACATGTATATTACATAACCCACTAAATAACATATTTTTATGAACTGGAGTACTGCAGTAAATGCACATGTGAGGTGTCAGTGTTATAATGAATAAGGCACTAGTAAGCAGGTTTAAGCACAAATAAGCAGTAGTAAGCATATTTAAGCACTAGTTAGCAGGCGTAAGCCTGTTTGCACAGTGGTAAGCAATGCCTACACTGGCTAAGCAATTCTATAGCTAACTCCCTGTAAGCAGATGTAAGGGCAGGTTAGCAGTGCTTACCCTCACACAAACCTGCTTACAACTGCTCAAAAGTGCCTTAATCACTCTGTATCCAACGACCCTTGTTCTGGCCATCAACAAAATAAACAACCATGCACGTTTCGAACCCAGGACCCCATACACAATAGCCACAGTAGGTAACCACCAAGCCATCACAAAAGCACAGAAGAATGAGGTATCAGCAAACAAGTCCTCACTATAGTAAAACCAAGCTGAACCTGTGAAAGGAATCAGCATACAGTTATATGTTCCATAACCCACTACATATCATGAATATGTGAACTGGAGTACAGCAGTAAGCCCAGAAGTGAGGTGTAATTGTAATAGAGTGTTGAAGTCCCCAATAAAACACAGGGACCCCACAGAGTGTACATACACATTAATCGTGGATACTTGGCAGATATATAAGATGCAATGAATAAGAAATCAATGTCCAAAAGGAAATATAATGCAAAGTCTAATGTAAGCAATGCTAAGAATTGCACAGGCCAGCTTAGGAGGTGTAAGCAATGTGTAGACCAGCTAACTCAATGTGCCCAGTGGTATATACCCCTTTAAACAATGCCAACCATAGGTAAGCAGGTTTGCCCATAGCTTAGCCTTTTCAAAACTGGCCAATCACGGAAAAGTGTGAGAAATTGGCCCTACTTAAACCCAAGAGGCAGGAATACATCTCATAACTGGTTGTAGCTTCCACTTGCAGGCACTATGGCAGTAAGGGGAGAAGGTGTGCGCTTCCGGGCACAGTGCTGGTGCATCCAGGAGTCCAAGGTCATGGCAGGAATCCTAGTTAAAGACCATGCTCAGAGACTGCTGCAGGGCCAGTAAAAGGGCTCACAATATAAGGCGGAGGCCTGGGACCATCCTGCCCATGACCTCACCAGGGCCACTGACATACCCCGAACAGGTGAGCAGGTCAGGCACCATTATGCAGACCTGAAGTGGTATAAGGGGGACTTCTTGGAGGAGTGGTTCCAAGAGGCTAGAGCATCAGGGGATGTTCCAGACATGTGTAAGTATCACCCCCGTATGTGCGTAATAATTGCCAGCTCAGGTATATCATGGATAGGTATGGCTAAATATTCCTCTTATGTCACCCACAGCTGCAATGGAGAGGGCCGCGAACCAGGAGGCCATCAGTCACCTGGCGAGGTTGTGACACGAGGCAGGTCAGTAATACTCATGTATTTACTGTTATAGGTAATAAAAATAAAAGTAGTAGTAAATTAAATGCTAGTATAAAACCTAAGATAAAGAAAAATAAAGAAAAATAAGTGCTGCTACCGTCTAAAGGTTGTAATTCCCAATGAGAAAAGTATCAAAACCAAAACTGGACACAACCACCATGATGTTATAAAACCAGTATTTAATGTCGAAGTAAAACAAAATGAGATAAAATAAGCACTTTCACATGCTACACAGGCATGCTTCTTCAGATTTCACAGACACGTTTTCAAACAGTTCTTAAGTACTAACTGCACAACCAAATAATTGAATAATGGATACAATAATTGAATTCAATAATTGATTGATTGAGCAAGCAATATTTAAGGCAACCAGCTCCTGGTTGAAAGCCAGATATAAAGTGAATCATATATAATGAAATGTGTGTATGTGTATCCTGAATACAAAAAATACAATGTAATAAGTAGTATAAAGTAATAATAATTGACTAACTAAAAATTGATAATTTAAACAAAACACAATTTGCAACATCATATTACACTATCCGATGTAAAAATATATAAAATATATCAAAACACTATTTACTAAATAGGGTGTACTAACGTACATCTACACCCAGGGTATAAATTTGGGTCCTTAAGCATGTCCAGTGCTTATAATTCATTACCTCTTAAAACATTAATGGAGAGAATATTAATAATATATATAGTATGTAGTATAAAAGTACAATATAGAAATATACATATATATATATATATATATATATATATATATATATATATATATATATATATATATATATATATATATAGTTGAATCCAAAAATACATCTAAATACGTGCATCCAGTATTGGTTTAATGCTAATAGACTGGTTGAGCCCTGGTTCTACGTGTGCTCTCATTCTAAAGATCCATTCAAGCTCAACTGATTCTAAGTGATTCAGGTTACTGCCCCTCGTTTATTCTGCAATATCATCTGTAACACCCTGAACCTAAAAGTATGACCTACATTTAAACTAACATGTCTGGCCAACGCGTTCTGGTTGTTCATTTTCCTGATATCGTATATATGATTATATATTCTGTCTTTTAACCTCCTCGCTGTCATGCCCACATAAAACCCTGTACATTTTGTGCATGTAGCTAAGTAAATTAGATTCTTACTATCGCATGTAGCATAGAACTTAGGTTTAAACTCAAACATCATGGTAGGGTGAACAAAATGTTGTTTGAATGTTATATATCTACACATGTTACATCTCATACAGCAAAAAGTACCCATTTTATTTATACTTAATCTATTGATTCTATCTTTTGTGTGTTCCTTACATAATAGCCTTTTTAAATTCTTACTATTTCTATAGTTAAATCTTGGTTTATGTCCCACTATATTCAACGTTTTAGCATCTATGGTGAGTACACTCCAATGTTTGCTTATTATGTCCACCACTTTCCTGTTGTCATTAGTGTATCTCGTAATAAACGGGGTTATAATATCATAACTCCCTCTTGATCTATTATTTGCATGATTCATGGTGATTTTAGTATTCTCATTTATATTATCCATAATGGAGCATCTAACTTTATTTATCATAGAATCATTATACCCCCTGTCTAAAAACAGGGTGTGTAGATCATCAAGCTGTCTCTGTAAGTCAGTATAAAACCTGTATTGTTCAAGGCAAGTACTGCATACACTACAGAATATGGCAGTAAGAGTCTCATATTGTTTGTAAGTCAATAAAAGTGTAATAGCCTGACAAAACAGGTCTAAATGCTGGACTGCATGTGTATATCCCGGTATCATATGATAATGTAGATATGCAATCATGTAATAGTACAGTAGTATTAAGCACTGTTACCCACACTGTGCACCCTAAATTGAATGTGTAGGAATGCCTGTATATGACAGGTGTAATCCCCAGAAGCCATTTAGTAGAATTGAGAGACACATAGACAGTAAACAGGGAAAATGCAGACAACAAAAAATGAACAGCACATGCAACTGGGCTGTGAGCTGTTGTTTTTTTTAGCACACACAGCAACGGTTTGAATCCGGCCAGCGGCAGTAGTCTGCATACAGAATTATTCCCCACAACTGTACAGACATGTCCAGAATGTCTATTAAAGTGGTCCATATATGTTGCCTATCAACCTGTCCCCCTGGGAAATCAGTGGGATGATGCCAGACGTATAGACAGCAAACAGGAAATACAACTGCTATGAGAACAAAGCTGGCACACTAGCAACTCCCCAATATCTTATGTGACTAGGAAGCCAAGTATTTCCCATTTACATCCCAACTTGCCAAGCTGTGATCAGAGTATGTACAGTAACAGAGTGAGATGTATGTGCATAATAGTAATGTAGAATCTGGTACTGTGTGGGGGAATATTCAGGTAGTGCTAATAAACATTCCTCCCACAGGTCTGTCAGATACCAACACTGTGCTCAGAAATACAAGAATGATATGCAGTTGCTCTGAATAATGAGGTATTACACATCACTGTCACCCAGACTGTCCTACAACATAAAACTGTCTAGGAAATCTGTATAAAAGTGTTGTAATACAAGGATAGGATGCAAAAGCACAGGGGATTAATAAGACAGAAAGCAGATAGGAGATATGCATCAATATCTATATAGCTGTGATGGACAGTGTTTAAGTTGTAGCAGACACAGCCATGGTCTGAATCCCGGGAGTGGAATTAGGCTGCATACAGATTCATACCCCACAACTGTACAGATGAGGCCAGAATGTCCAGTATATGTGCCTATATCTGCTGCCTGTCCCCCTGTCCCCCTGGTAAGTCTGTGGGATGATCCCAGATGTTTAGCCAGCAAACGGAATACAAGTGATTGTCAAACATCTATGAGAACACACTTGTCACTGTAGCAACCCTGAAACTGTTAGGAGAGTAATATGTCAAGTATGTCATATCTACACTCCCATGTTGTCACGCTGTGACCAGTGTGTACAGTAACAAAGTGAGATGTATGTGCATGATACTAATGTGTAATCTGGAACTTTGTGTGGTAACAGTCAGGTAGTACTAACAAACATTGCTCCTACAGGTACGTTGGATACAACCACTGTGCTGTGAAATACAGACCATTATAACCTGTACCGGTACTGTTCACTCTGGTATTGTAGAGAATTGTGAAAGTTGCAGTTTCTCTGAATAATAAAGTATCACTGGTCACTGTCACCCACACTGTGGTACATAATATAACTGTGTAGGAAAGCATGTATATGTGTGTGTCAGGTCACTAAAGGTGGAAGAGGGCAATATTCTAGACATGTCCAGGCACACCAGCATGTGGTCAACACATGGCCAGAGTCTGTGCAGGAAGAGTCGGATAGCATAGTGCAAAACATCAACCCGGAATCCAGGAGTATGTGTGCATACAGTTAGTGTTAACAAACATTCCCTCCACAGGTATATCATGTAAGAGGTGTATACTGCAGGTAATACCGGTTCATGTGTAATGATGACGACAGCCATATCACTGTCCAAACTAAGGCTATAGGGTAGTGTAGTAAGACTTGTAAGGTACAGATAACAGCAATGACTAGGAAAGTAATGTGGACTACAGGAATATACTAGTTGCTAATTGGCATCTTTCTCTCCCCCCCACCATACCTCCAACAATAATCAACATACCCACCCCAACCGGGTGTAATGACACCTATGTTCTGATAATGTCCAATTGTTTGATAAAATGTTAATGGTTCCCATGCATGTTCTATATTGAATTATTCCAATATTGGTGCCATGGTGCCAGCAATGTACCTGCATGCTGTTCTTATTACCACTGTGATCCCATATATGCAAGTGGTCTGTTTGCTATGCAACTGT